>NW_024879270.1:900000-1172801 GCF_018340385.1 Cyprinus carpio | reverse complement strand
TTGCTAAGCTAACAATGCAGCACCAAATATGGCAGCTAATGCTCTAAGCACAGATCTGAGTAGTGTAAAGGGTATCATTTAAAAGTTACATTTCCCAGCAGATCTGGGTGTCATAATGCCTGCAACACAGCAGACTGTGTAAATTATGCTGTAATAGCAGCTTAAGGTGCAACATGCTTAGACTGTGCTAAAACACTAGCTTCTAGATCTGACCATTTACACTCAGTTTGTTTTGCCGTTTTGTTTACAAAACATGATCATGACAACAATATATGTCTTGGTAAACTAAAACAAATTTGGTCCTGATGGTATGCAATCTTGGATTGCAACCATCTGAAACAACTGTTTGGCTGTGGCCATTACAGGAAAATTAAGATCCACCAGTCTTCAAGCAACTTGTGAAAAGGCTCAAGACTAAGCTGTTTTCCTGTCAGGTTTACTGCTGCCATCTCTGAGGGACAAATTCCACAAGGACATCTGGTCCCCCCTACACCAACTTGCACACACAACAAGGAGATGGGTGTGGAGATACTACAAGTGGTCATTCACACCTCAGCACTATACAAGTAATTACATGACCTCCCAGTGTAGCACTGGAACTAAATTATGCAACACAAATTATGGTAGACTAGACATCACCCATCTCCTATACACATACATACACACAAACATACAGAACACACTTTCATTATTGCAACTACACAATACACTTACCTGGTATTGAGCATACGGACATCCAGGTCTAAATTACTCACATCATTCAAATTTATCACACATTTTTCACCTCATACATACAGTATAGGTCAAAAGAAATTATTTTTTAATTTCAATTATGGCAAACATTTTTGCAATTTTAAAATTTTGTGCAATTTTTATGGTCTTATGAACTTACTGTATGTAAACATTGCAATGTGCATAGGACTTGAATGGCATCAACTGATTCAAATTCTATTTACCAATTCTAAAATGAGACCTGTTCAGTAACGCAATTGCTCTCTTAGGACAGAATATTTCCAATCATTAGCATTGTTGCAAACTAGGGGGCCCACTAGTTTACAACATATGTCTAATGACCGCACAAATTTACCTAAATAAATAAGATCTGATAATTTCTAATCAGACCTGCATTATCAAGTGTGACCGGCCTGCACATCAAATGCACAGAGAATGATTGAAAATAGTTTAACTACAGGGTTTAAATCTCTTTTTCTGGTCATTTCATTCTCTGATTGACCTAGATGGAACTTTAGGTCTGAATTAATGCTTTGCTATTAAAACAATCAATATAGGCAATTTTATGATGGTAATGATGAAACTGTATATTTTTCTGTTTAATTATGTGATATATTTTAATTATGCATACCACTGGTAAATATACCGGTTATATCGATTTTGCTACTTCCCTTTTATTCATTCAGACCAAATACCTAGTGGTAGTAAACAATTTGGCTATCAAATTATACCTATTTACTGAATATTTGACTCTGAAAAATTGAGACCTTATTTACCACTATCACACTTTTGACATGATCGTTCCTTTGTGTATTTTTGTTTATTTTATAACCTCTTTTCTCATCCCACAACATCACCAAAGTCATCAGTGTACAGTTATTGCATGGTCATTCAGAAGTTGTTTAGATGTCTTGCATACATTGGAGCATCATCAGTGAAATTATTTCTTCACCTATGGAGATCTGACAAACCCTGCAATTCCACCTTCTGCCTGAAGGTGACAGAAGGCTTCTCAGCAGGTCAGATAAACATCCTGGGGAAGACAGCACTGGACACAGATGTTTCCCTAAAGTAGAAGGACACTTTCAACTCATGCTTGATCAACTCAACGGACCTGATACATCAAGTAATCCTACAGACTGAGTATCACCACAGCCAGTACAGGGGACTGAGCTTGTCACTGATGTGATTTCTGCAGTGCTTTTCTCAACCTGTCTTTATGTTGTTCTTTCAGGTGACCACTCTACTCAACTCTACTCATCAACTAGTGTTGCCTGCTCTGCAAAAACTTTGGCAGTAATGAATATCACAAGGAAATCATTTAATTATGTCCCCTTGTAGACCGCTCAGAGTTTGCTCCAAGGGACCAGGGGAGGACTGTAAGGAGTGAAATTATTTCCTTATGAAATGAATTCTTTGTTAAGCCAGACTTTCAGGAACTCTCGCAATGCAAATGCAAATGCAACAAGACAATGCGCTTTGATCTCCTCGTGGAGCCAAACAAACAGATAGGAAGATCTGGAAGAAAGACCATTTGCTCTTTGGTACCTTCACCCATCCTTCCCCCCAGGGCACATGGTCCAGGCAACTAAAAGTTGTTACGCTCACATAAAACATTTACTATATCTTCAGGATTCATGATTGTAAACTTTTCATGTTTGGTATCATTTTAAAGGTCTTTGTGCGATTGGTAAAATGGTCTCAATTTCACAGTAGTCACTTGTATTATAAGAAAGATTGAAAACTTTTGTAGAATTGTGATCTGCTGAGAAGGTGGTGTGTCAACCTTTAGGGGTCTTTGAGAATGTTTATCTCCAGCCAGGTGTGACCCTGATGTGTTAAATTTGCGTGCCTCCTGCATGGATCACTTGGCCATTCCCAATATGGCTACAGTGACTTTGTGCAGGAGCAAAGTTGCAACACAGATACAATGTGATTTACAATTACACTATCCTTTCTAAATTGGCTTCTAATTATTTTCATTATGTAATTGGCATGATACAATTTTACCTGACTGATAATAAATCGTTATATTTGATTTATTCTGCATTATTCTTAATTCATTATTACTAGTAGATTAAAGCGAAGGTATTACCTCAAATCTGTGTTCAGGATTGTTCATACGAAAGGTTTAATAGATGGAGCATGGGGCACATCAATTGAGTCCCATTTCGATTTCTGACTATCACTGTCTTAAATAAGTTGCAGTTTTCGTAAAATATATAAAAACTATGCTTTTTGTACGAGTAAGCAGGGCGCGACCGACTTAAAGGTAGATAGTTACCCTGCATCCAATGTTTAAGATCAGACTGACGAGTTTGTGTCCGGGAAGGGCATTCAATCGGCCGAAATGTTACTTCTAAAGCAATACCGGGTCTGCAGTGAACGAATAATTGAAAGTATGGGATTTTCAGAATACTCAAATATCTAAATTAATAAACAATCGATATCTGTGATCAGCTTTTGATAGAAATATTGCCTTAATTTTAATGATCACGTGAAATTGGAGTCAGATTAAACACGGGGCTAGACTAAAATTCAAACTAAATCCTGATAAATTCAGAAGCACAAATAAAAGACAGAATACGCATTAAACCTTTGACCAGGCTGCTGGATTCTGCTTTTTGGGCTGGCGGGTGGATCCTTACAGTACCAAGTTTATGAAACAGAATTGTTTTGTTACAAAAAAATATGTAAGGCTTAGTTTAGATTGTTAATTTATAAAGCACATTTCAAAACAACAGAAGTTGCGACCAAAGTTCTGTACAGAGGTATTAAAACAAAAATTAAAAAATATTAAAACTGAATTAACACTGGATCAAAACTTTGAAAACGTAAAAATATAAACACCATCATTCAAAACATAAAGAATAAAGATACGTATTTTAATGAAGATTTAAAAGTAAAAACAGAAAGGGAAGAGAGAAGGAGACTTTTCCAGAGTCTTGGAGCAGCCACTGAGAAGGCCCGGTCACCTTTAGTTTTGTAATGTGAGCGAGGAACAGAGAGAAGTAGTTGATTGGAAGAACGTAAGGATCTTGAAGCATTGTATGGGCTGAGAGGCAAGACCATGTAAAGATTTATAAACAAAAAGCAAAGTTTTAAAATCAATCTGGGACCTAACCCGTAACCAGTGGAGAGAGGCAAGCACAAGGGTAATGTGCTGACACTTTTTAGTGCCAGTCAAAAGCCTGCCTGCTGTGTTTTGAACCATCTGCAGACGATTTACAGTTGAATTAGGCAAACCCAGGTATAAAGAGTTGCAATAATCCAACTTTGAGGTAATTAAAAGCATGAATGACGGTTTCAAGATCTTTCTTAGAGAGCATCATCTTGATTTTGCTACCCAGGAAAGTTGTTTTTACACAGAAAATTTATCTAAAATTAGCTAAGTAAAATGTTATAATAAATCAGGGTTGCCAACATTGGTTGCCTGGCTGGAGTGAGATACATTTATGTATAACACACACACACACACACACACACAAAACTCCGTAAACTTGTGAAAACAATTAGATCAGGAGGTAGAGCTTTTTCGCATTTGGCTCCCAAACTCTGGAATAGCCTTCCTGATAATGTTCGGGGTTCAGACACACTTCCTCTGTTTAAATCTAGATTAAAAACACACCTCTTTGGCCAAGCATTCAAATAATGCATCTCACAATTTTGGACTGCAGTTATATCTGATCAAATGCGCATTATTATTCTTTAGCTTGGGTTGAACTAATTAATTTTACTTGGCTGTAACAGCAGCTACGGTAATTATGTCCCTATTTGTTTCTTTGTTTTGCCACGGGATTTACATCACACAAGCTCCAGTCTGGATCCAGAACACCTGAGAAGAGATGATGCCAACCCCTCGGAGGACCTCAGATGATGCTAACCAAGAGACAACATACAGAACTACAATAATTTTCTATAAGTTTGATTGCATAATTGCTGTTAATAGTGTTAATCGTCTGTTTGTTTACGTCTTTTATTGATTTTTCTGAACATTTCTGCCGTATGCACATAAACTGACAGTCATCACTGATAAGCGACTACTAAATATTGTAAGATTTTAGAACTTCAGAAATAAAATTTGTACAGATTACATTTTCCATTGTACTTACTGACGTCCACCCCTGCATGCAAACACCCAACTGAATAAATTCATTTATCCACCCCTACTTCATTTATAGATTTAAAAGTTGTGCAGTCGTCCTGAGGGGGGAGAATGTTGTGCTGGATCGGACACACTTGCTTGCGGGAGAACTTATTATTAGGACATTGCTACTTTGATTAGGACATTACTCCTTTAGCAGTCACTGCACATGTAACATTAGCTCTTTACAACGAAATGCAGTTAGCATCTAGTACAGAAATATACAGCTCATGAAAAATAAAGTTCCAGATGGGCAAACATTAAAGAATATACACCAGTGTCTAAACAATATCTACAAATAAATTTACAGATAAGTATTATGGGACAAAATTTACAGTTGTACAAAAGTGTGAAGTTTATTCTTGTACATAGGTGTACATATCCTGGCAGTACAGATGAAAATGTGAATTTGTCATTTAAACACTATGTAAACAGAACTATGACCTCTATGAACATTAATAGTCAAGGCACTATTGCAATGGATAAGTAAAGTCATAGAAATTATTTGAGTGATGCTGACCAGTTATTCAGTGTTCCTGGATGAGTCAGACAGTTTTAGCAGGTTTGAGCTGTTTTTGTTGTAAATAAATAAAATAAATAAATTAGTCTTCATAGTGATGAAGTGGGGGAGGAGTCTGTTGGCTTTCTGGTGTGGGGTGTCACAGGGGCAGAGCAAGAGAAACAGAAGACAGTCATCCAATTTAGTAGCTGTATAAACCTGGATCTGCTTTTTTACATAAATTTATCTCCTGAATTTTCGCCTCCGGAGGGCAGGAGGTTAACACATACCATGGTCAGGGTGAGCCCTCTCCCACGACCTCGAGAATGAAGCCGAGCTAGTCGAAAAAAACCTTAGCGCGTTTCAAGTCTGGACTCCTCTAATAGCAAAAGTGGTGTCCCTGTGATTGCGTTGGGCAGTTTTCACGCACCCTCTGCAGTGTCTTTGCGGTCAGCCATAATGAGTTGTCTTTCCATACCAGTTTTTTAATATAGCGTCTGGTCAGGATGCTGGCTTAAGTGTTGCGCACACCGGTAAAAGTTCACCACTATGGCTGAAGACAGCTGGTTCTTCTTAGGTTATTGTATATAAGAAGAGGCGTTTTTCTAGAGCAGCATTCTTGACCAGGCTGGAGGTGTTTGTGGTCCAGGGACAGGTCCTCCGAGATGGTGGTTCCCAGGAACTTGAAGCTGGAGGACACGTTCAAAAACCAACCAGCCCTTAATGTGGATGGGGCTCATGCAACGTGCTTCCTTGCTTCTTCCTGAACGCATCATGCGTGCTTCCTTTCTTCTTCCTGAAGTCCACAATGAGCTCCTTTGTTTTACATTGCTACTGATCCTGAAGACCTTGCTTAGTTTAGGTGTGTTTATTCGGGGTAGCTAAACTTTGCAGGACACTGACCCTCCTTACATTCATTTGCATGTGATTTATGTGTGTGTAGTACATCTTAAAATATACAGCTCATGAAAAATAAAAGTTCCAGATGGGCAAACATTAAATGCATAAACCAGTGTGAATAAACAATATCTTCAAATAAATTTGGATGGGAATGGGAAGTTTTAAGTAGTTGTACAGCTTGAAGTGTGAAGTTTATTCTTGTACAGAGATATAGCATATTCATGGCAGTACACATGAAATTCCTGTATTTATTTGTCATTTAAACTGATGTAAACAGAAATCCTGTCGCCCCCTCTAGTGGACATTAAGAGTCAAGGCCTTCATTGCTCAGATAACAAAAGTCACTAGGATTTTTTGAGAAGATAAGTCTGACCAGTTATACAGCAACGAGTCAGACGAGTTTTAAGGTCTGAGCTGAATTTGGTGAAACATTAAAGTTCTAGTCGGTGTCAATTACTCTCATAATAAATAATAATAATGTTCAAATATATGTTGGCTTTCTCAAGCCAAACAAAGAAGACTAAGAAGAGAAACATCATCCAATTTAGTATGTAATAAAACTAATATTACTATTTTTTTCATAAATTTATCTCTATTCATTTTCACAATTATTTATTAATGTCACGCACACATACCTAGTGTCTTTAAACCCGTAGCCCTCTCCCACGACCTCGATGAAGCTCCCTGTAGCAAAAAAACCTTAGCGCTGCAAGTAGCTGGACTTCAGGGCTTAAAGCAAAATTCTGCCGTGTTAGCCTGGCAAGCGCAGGTCTGAGAAGGTCCAGCAGCTCCATAATGAGTTGTCTTAGGAGGCGATTTTTTTAATATAGCACGTCAGGCAAAATGTCAAAATGGCTTAAGTGTTGCCGAATAAAAGAAATGACATGGACTAAACGGCTCTACTTTTATATTGTATTATATTATATCCGAGTTTTCTAGAACACAGCATTAGGTTAAGATTTTAATAACCGAGCGTGTAGTACAGTTACGAACCATTCTAAGGTGACATTTCAGCACTGGAAAAACGGATAGCGACTCCTAAGTAGCACTTAAGACACGGCTACTTGCAACTGTGTTAAGTGCATTTTTGGGAAACGCACCTGAAACAATAACGAACGATCGCAAAATGACTCGTTGAAAACGCTCTTAAGCCCTTAGATCAATCATTATCGGGAAACCCGGCCCTGGAAATAACGTCTTCTCTCTCTCTATATATATATATATGTGTGTGTGTGTGTGTGTGTGTGTGTGTGTGTGTGTGTGTGTATATATTATTATGTAAAGTATAATATTATACACTATACCATAATAATATAATATAATTGTTATTATATCCGAGTTGTCTGGAACGCAGCATAAGGTTAACATTTAAATAAACGAGCATGTACTACGATTACGAGCCATTCTATAAGGTGACATTTTAGCACTTGACAAACGGATAGCGACTCCTTAGTAGCACTTAAGGCACGGCTATGTGCTATTGCGTTAAGTGCATTTTTGGGAAACGCACGTGAAACAATAGCGAACGATGGTAAAAGGACTCGTAGAAAACACTCTTAAGGTCTTAGATCAATCGTTATCGAGAAACGCAGCCCAGATTAACGAATGGCTTGACACAAACCGTACCGATGCAGAGCCTAAACAGAGCTTTCTTTTGTGTAGGCATAAATTCTGCAACCTACCAGTGAAACATTTAGTTTATCTCATAAATATTAATTTACTTCGCACCTGCACTCACAACTTACTCTAGCCTATACATCTTTGGCACACCTTTTTGCACTGCAGCGCGGGGAGAATGTTAGACAAGCGCAGACCACTATTAATTTATGTGAACATAGGTAGTTTTAGACAATAAGCTGAGTTTATTTAATTAATATTGGGTATTGGCCAGCTAAATGATAGCATAGAAAATTGTTCTTTTCTCTGACAACTAAACCCACATCACAGAACTGTTGTGTGACTGACTCTCTGTAGGTGCATAGAGTGGTGTATCGTTCCTTGAATCAGTCTTTGAAAGACCCATTATTATAGACAACAATTCACTTACAAATTATTATAGACAGCCACTTGATTTTATTTCTGAATTAATGAATGAAGCATTTTGAACGAATAGATTGAATAAAAGGCTTCTTTATTAACACAATGAAATACCGCCACCTAGTGGTGATATTGCTTTCATAATTCAAGTTTCATTTTCATTTAATTTCATATAATTTCATTTTGTTCATTTCTGTATTAAAAATGTTGCATAAAACATTAATCTTATTTCCTTATACATTTGTAATTGCTATGTAAATGCACGTCTGATCAGCATTAAACTGTAAATACATCTAAAAGCATCTTCAGACGCAGGTTCTATATCTCTGAATACTGATTTAATTGGTAACAGCATATTGTCATATTATTCTATTTTTTTGAAGTAAGAATTTAACATTAAAGATGACATACAAAAGGTAAAAGGTAAAAAAAAACTGTAAAAAACAAAACAATAACTGAAAATCAGGTGCCTCTTGTGGGAAAGTTAATTTCTGACACTGATCTCTGGTTTATTGTTTGAAGTGTTATTTCAGGTTTTGGATATGCTCTTATAATTCAAATGAGTTTACCTTCAATTCATGACGTTGAATTCACATTTCACTAAATTCCATCACTGAAACAAGCGCTCTGACGAACCAATAGTCCCATGCCAGTGGGATAACAACGTATGATTTCCTAAATTTGTATAAAGTGGTGTATGAATAAAACTCAAAATAGAAAAAATAATAGATGTGCTTATTTCTTTTCATATCTGTCATTTTATTTAAGTTCCTCCATAGTCCAAAATGCAGCATATTGTTTAAAACAAAAGCTATGACTACATGTTCACATAAATTGATAGTGGTCTGCGCTTCGCTACAATAGGCTACATTCTCCCCGCGCTGCAGTGCGTCACGCAGCTTTGCCAGACAGATTTTGATAGGTGGATACTATAATAAAACAGGTATTATAAAACAGCTATTCTTTAATCTGGCTGTTTGATGAAGAGAAATAGATAAAATGTAGTAGAAATAAACACAATAATCCATAGAAGCGTATGACTCTTATTATGATTTAGGACTCTTATTATGTTGTAATGTTTGACCAGTCAGCGGAGAGGGGCGTTTCATTCCCGCCCACATGTGGGGTTGGATATTCAAAGTTGTTTTCTTATTTTTATGTTGTTTATTTTTTTTATTTAAATGTGAAGCCGAATTCTTCATTTTTCGTTTTGTTTGGACAAATGAAAAACGAAAAATGTGCAGATTTTAAATTTTTCATATTTCAATATTAAATCAAAAAAACTAATTATACGAGGGGACCGGACCCCATACACTGACATTTTTTTAGTTTTTTCGTCCAATTTTCTAATTGGACTTTTTCTAACTATTATTTGATGACAACAATACATTTTGGAAAACAAAATACAGCCATTTCTGCTTTTTTTTCTTTTAAACAAAAAACCAAGCTGCACCCTTTTTTAAATTTCATCTTTCATTCCGGAATAGAATAATCAATAAACGTAAAAGTACACGGACAATAATGACAAACCAAAATTCATTTTAAAACGGTCTTGAACTGATTGGTAAAAAAAATACAATAACAAACATATTTGTACTGTTTTTCAAAAAGAAAAGAAAATAACACCTAGAGGAAAATTCTTTCGGAACTCTATTATTGATAATATTAATTAGAAGACTGCTTGGTTAATCCCCTTTAAATATTGTATCAATAACAAAACTAATCAATAATTTCAAGATACTCTGATATTGATGATTTATGCTCTTTTTGTAATAATGAGAAAGAATTATTAATACATTTGTTTTTGATTGTAAAATAACCCAAAAAGAATGTAAGTCCACGTATGCTGAAAACATTATTCCTGCGTAAGTGAAAACTGGTTTGTGCAATGCTTAGACTAAAGCATGCCCACAAGAAACATGCTTCTAACATATGAAGGTAATTGCTATTTGGAATGCAGAAAGACAGATTTTAATGTGTTAGTAGTTTTATATTCATGAAGTTAGGTTAGAGCCTCTGAGCACAATAAGGTTTGATAAGTGCTTCTGAGAACAGTAACATTGTGTTAGTGCAACTAAACAACTGAAGAGAGTTTTATGCTCATATGTTTTTCTGCATTGCAAATAACATTTCCTTTCATTTGATGATAAACATCTTTCATGTGGGCCAGCTTAAGTCTTTAACATAGCATAAACCATCTTTCTCTTAAAGAGAAAGAAGGTTTTTTGCATATGAGGGCTTGCATTCTCTTCATTTGTTTAGTTGCACTAACAAAATGTTACTGTTCTCAGAAGTAAATATATTTTTTTCTCCCTCATTTTTCCCTCATTTGTTGTTCGTGGCTGTTTTTGCCCCACTGACTTCCATTATAACGACATTTTTTGATTGCAAAGCCATGACACCATATAATCATGCATTCTTGATTGTTTGTGGTTTTCCCTTTTGGTAAGAGGTAAAATTTGTTATTTTTACAGTTGATCACTTGGTGGGACCATTAACCCTTTAGATAGGCCTGTGCAAAAAAAGGGTTAGTTTCTGGCTTGTATATGGAGTTATATGGAGTATAACAGCAAATTATAGTGTTTGTTTGTGTGTGTGTGTTTGATTCTTGTTTGTTGTTTTTTCCTTTTGGTAAGAGGTAAAATTTGTTATTTTTTATAGTTGATCACTAGGTGGGACCATTAACCCTTTAGATAGGCCTGTGCAAAAAAAGCTTAGTTTCTGACTTGTATATGAAGCTATATGGAGTATAACAGCATATTATAGTGTTTGTGTGTGTGTGAGATTCTTGATTGTTGGTGGTTTTCCCTTTTGGTAAGAGGTAAACTTTGTTTTTTTTTACAGTTGATCACTAGGTGGGACCATTAACCCTTTAGATAGGCCTGTGCAAAAAAAGCTTAGTTTCTGACTTGTAAATGAAGCTATATGGAGTATAACAGCATATTATAGTGTTTGTGTGTGTGTGAGATTCTTGATTGTTGGTGGTTTTCCCTGTTGGGAAGAGGTAACATTTGTTATTTTTTACAGTTGATCACTAGGTGGGACCTTTAACCCTTTAGATAGGCCTGTGCAAAAAAAGGCTTAGTTTCTGGCTTGTATATGGAGTTATATGGAGTATAACAACAAATTATAGTGTGTGTGTGTGTGTGTGAGAGAGAGAGAGAGAGAAAGAGAGAGTGCGAGAGAGACCTTTGTGCACTTACCTTGATGTATCTGAAAAAATATGATGTAAACAATAAAAAAAAGAAGTGTGTTTATGCACCTGCTGCCTTTTGATGGTGAGAAGTACGGATGGCCTATGTGTGAAATGCTTGTCTTTTCTTAATGGTAAAGCCAGTTTAAAACCTTAAAATCCTGTAAAAAAAATCTACTTTGCATCAGATTTATGAACATAATGTATTATGAACCAAAATGCAATACCAGCTTCAAATAACCTGCAGCTCGCTGGAGGGGTCAAGCTGCATAATAATTTCTAAAACTTTGGTACAAGTCAAGCCCTTTCTCGTGTTGCTTGCTGCTCTTCTCACCATCAAATGACCAGCAGGATGGCATGCAAGTGTTTAAATATGTGTCAAAATAAGATTTGTCACCAAAAATCATTCCATTAGCTGAAACACAGAGAAAGTTGTGGCCAAAATAAGACTCAACTTTACCCCCTAGTGGATGAAAACGTCCCCAACAACACATAAGGGTTAAAGCTTCTAAGCACAAGAAGGTTAGATAAGTGCTTCTGAGAACAGTAACATTGTGTTATTGCAAGTAAACAAATGAAGAGAATGCAAGTCCTCATATGCTGAAAACCTTCATTCTCTGTAAATGAAAGTTGGTTTATGCAATGTAAAGACTAAAGGTTGTTCACGTGAAAGATATTTCTAACAAATGTAAATATATGATATTTGCAATGCAGAAAGACTGATTTTAATGTGTTAGGAGTTTTATGCTCATAATGTTATGATAGAGCGATTCAGGGAACAGTAACATTATGTTAGAGCAAGTAATCAAATGAAGAGAATGCAAGTCCACATATGCTGAAAACATTATTTCTGCGTAATTGAAAACTGGTTTGTGCAATGCTTAGACTAAAGCATGCCCACAAGAAAGATGCTTCTAACATATGAAGGTAATTGCTATTTTGAATGCAGAAAGACACATTTTAATGTGTTAGTAGTTTTATATTCATGAAGTTAGTTTAGAGCCTCTGAGCACAATAAGGTTTGATAAGTGCTTCTGAGGGCAGTGAAGTTACTGTGTTACTGCAAATAAACTGATGAGGGTGGTGATAATAATATTATGATGAATTCTTTATTTTTTGTAGGAGGTTGTTTTTTTATGTGTTGTTAATAATGATGGTGGACATGATGAATGTTTTTTACATGAAATGAAATGTTATTTGCAATGCTTAAAGACAGATTTTAATGTGTTAGTAGTTTTATATTCATGAAGTTAGGATAGAGCCTCTAAACACAAGAAGGATAGATAAGTGCTTCTGAGAACAGTAAAATTGAGTTAGTGCAACTAAATGCGAAATTAAATGGAATGCATTATATGATGTGATGATTATTTTTTTTTAAGAGAAAGTTGGTTCCAGCGATGTTAAAACTAAAGCTTGCCCACATTAAAGATGTGTCTAACATGAAATGAAATGTTACTTGCAATGCAGAAAGACAGATTTTAATGTGCTAGGAGTTTTATATTCATGAAGTTAGGTTAGAGCCTCTAAGCACAATAAGCTTGGATAATTGCTTCTGAGAACAGTAACATTATGTTACTGCAACTAAAGAAATGAAGAGAATGCAAGCCGTAATATGCTGAAAACCTTCTTTCTCTGAAAGAGAAAGTTGGTTTATGCAATGTTAAGACTAAAGTTGGCCCACATGAAACATGTTTCTAACATGAAATGAAATGTTACTTGCAATGCAGAAAGACTGATTTTAATGTGTTAGGAGTTTTATGCTCATAATGTTACGTTAGAGCGATTCAGGGAACAGTAACATTATGTTAGAGCAAGTAATCAAATGAAGAGAATGCAATTCCACGTATCCTGAAAACATTATATCTGCATAAGTGAAAACTGGTTTGTGTAATGCTTAGACTAAAGCATGCCCACAAGAAAAATGCTTCTAACATATGAAGGTAATTGCTATTTGGAATGCAGAAAGACAGATTTTAATGTGTTAGTAGTTTTATATTCATGAAGTTAGTTTAGAGCCTCTGAGCACAATAAGGTTTGATAAGTGCTTCTGAGAACAGTGACATTGTGTTAGTGCAACTAAACAACTGAAGAGAATGCAAGTCCTCATATGCTGAAACCTTCATTCTCTGTAAGAGAAAGTTGGTTTATGCAATGTTAAGACTAACGCTTGCCCTCATTAAAGATGTATCTAACATGAAATTAAATGTTAATTGCAATGCAGAAAGACAGATTTTAATGTGTTAGGAGTTTTATACTGTTGATGTTATGTTAGAGCTTCTAAGCACAGGAATCTTAGTTTATTGATTTAGAAAACTGTAACATTATGTTACTGCAACTAATCAAATGAAGAGAATAAAGGTTCACATATGCTGAAAACCTTTTTTCTCTGTAAGAGAAAGTTGCATTATGCAATATTAAGACTAAAGCTTGTCCACATGATAGCTTGTCTTAAAAATTATAGGAAAAGTAATTTGCAATGAAGAAAGACAGATTTTCATGTGTTAGGAGTTTTATATTCATGAAGTTAGGTTAGAGCCTCTAAGCACAATAAGCTTGGATAATTGCTTCTGAGAACAGTAACATTATGTTAGTGCAACTAATCAAATGAAGAAAATGCAAGTCTTCATATGCTGAAAACCTTCATTCTCTGTAAGAGAAAGTTGGTTTATGCATTATTAAGACTAAAGCTTGTCCACATGATAGCTTGTCTTAAAAATTATAGGAAATGTTATTTGCAATAAAGAAAGACAGATTTTAATGTGTTAGGAGTTTTATATTCATGAAGTTAGGTTAGAGCCTCTAAGCACAATAAGCTTGGATAATTGCTTCTGAGAACAGTAACATTATGTTACTGCAACTAATCAAATGAAGAGAATAAAAGTCCAAATATGCTGAAAACCTTCAATCTCTGTAAGAGAAAGTTGGTTTATGCAATGTAAAGACTAAAAGTTGTTCACATGAAAGAAATTTCTAACAAATGTAAATATATGATATTTGCAATGCAGAAAGACTGATTTTAATGTGTTAGGAGTTTTATGCTAATTATGTTATGTTAGAGCGATTCAGGGAACAGTAACTTTATGTTAGAGCAAGTACTCAAATGAAGAGAATTCAAGTCCAGGTATGCTGAAAACATTATTTCTGCGTAAGTGAAAACTGGTTTGTGCAATGCTTAGACTAAAGCATGCCTACAAGAAAGATGCTTCTAACATATGAAGGCAATTGCTATTTGGAATGCATAAAGACAGATTTTTATGTGTTAGTAGTTTTATATTCATGACGTTAGGTTAGAGCCTCTGAGCACAATAAGGTTTGATAAGTGCTTCTGAGAACAGTAACATTGTGTTAGTGCAACTAAACAACTGAAGAGCATGCAAGTCCTCATATGCTGAAACCTTCATTCTCTGTAAGAGAAGGTTGGTTCATGCAATGTTAAGACTAAAGCTGGCCCACATGAAACATGTTTCTAACATGAAATGAAATGTTACTTGCAATGCATAAAGATAGATTTTAATGTGTTAGGAGTTTTATACTGTTGATGTTATGTTAGAGCGTCTAAGCACAGGAATCATAGTTTATTTATTTAAAAAACTGTAACATTATGTTTACTGCAACTAATCAAATGAAGAGAATGAAAGTCCACATATGCTGAAAACCTTTTTTCTCTGTAAGAGAAAGTTGCATTATGCAATATTAAGACTAAAGCTTGTCCACATGATAGCTTGTCTTAAAAATGATAGGAAATGTTATTTGCAATGAAGAAAGACAGATTTTAATGTGTTAGGAGTTTTATATTCATGAAGTTAGGTTAGAGCCTCTAAGCACAATAAGCTTGGATAATTGCTTCTGAGAACAGTAACATTATGTTACTGCAACTAATCAAATGAAGAGAATAAAAGACCACATATGCTGAAAACCTTCATTCTCTGTAAGAGAAAGTTGGTTTATGCAATGTAAAGACTAAAGGTTGTTCACATGAAAGAAATTTCTAACAAATGTAAATATATGATATTTCCAATGCAGAAAGACTGATTTTAATGTGTTAGGAGTTTTATGCTCATAATGTTATGTTAGAGCGATTCAGGGAACAGTAACTGTGTTACTGCAACTAAACAACTGAAGAGAATGCAAATCCTCATATGCTGAAACCTTCATTCTCTGTAAGAGAAAGTTGGTTTATGCAATAAGACTAAAGCTGGCCCACATGAAACATGTTTCTAACATGAAATGAGATGTTATTTGCAATACTTAAAGACAGATTCTAATGCGTTACTAGTTTTATATTCATGAAGTTAGGATAGAGCCTCTAAACACAAGAAGGATAGATAAGTGCTTCTGAGAACAGTAAAATTGAGTTAGTGCAACTAAAGAAATAAAAAGAATGCAATCCCTCATATGCTGAAAAACTTCTTGCTCTGTAAGAGAAAGTTGGTTCCAGCGATGTTAAAACTAAAGCTTGCCCACATTAAAGATGTGTCTAACATGAAATGAAATGTTACTTGCAATGCAGAAAGACAAATTTTCATGTGTTAGGAGTTTTATATTCATGAAGTTAGGTTAGAGCCTCTAAGCACAATAAGCTTGGATAATTGCTTCTGAGAACAGTAACATTATGTTAGTGCAACTAAAGAAATGAAGAGAATGCAAGCCGTCATATGCGGAAAATCTTCTTTCTCTGAAAGAGAAAGTTGGTTTTTGCAGAATGCTGGCTAAAGTTTTTTTTAATGTTATTTGTTTGTTTCAGATGGTTTTTTAAGTTATTTGAAGTGCAGATATTTTTTATTTTTATTTTTTTGTGTTTTATGCTCAAAATGTTATGTTAGAGCTTCTAAGCACAATAAGCTTGGATAATTGCTTCTGAGAACAGTAAACATTGTGTTAGTGCAACTAAACAACTGAAGAAAATGCAAGTCCTCATATGCTGAAAACCTTCATTCTCTGCAAGAGAAAGTTGGTTTATGCAATGTAAAGACTAAAGCTTGTTCCACTTGAAAGAGGTTTCTAACAAGTGAAAGGAAATGTTATTTGCAATGCAGAAAGACTGATTTTTTAATGTTTAGGAGTTTGGATGCATTAAGTTATGTTAGATAGAGCGATTTTTGTGAACAGTAAACTGTTGTTAGTGCAAGTACTCAAATGAAGAGAATGCAAGTCATCATTATGCTGAAAACATTTTTCTTGTAAGTGAAATGTTGGTTCGTGCAAAGCTTAAGACTAAAGCTTGCCCACATGAAAGATGTTTCTAACATACGAAAGTAATGTTATTTGAATGCAGAAAGATATATGTTAATGTGTTAGTAGTTTTATGCTCATAATGTTATGTTAGAGCTTCTGAGAACAATAAGTTTGATAAGTGATTCTGAGAACAGTAACATTGTGTTAGAGCAAGTAAACAAATGAAGAGAATGCAAGTCCTCATATGCTGAAACCTTCATTCTCTGTAAGAGAAAGTTGGTTTGTGCAATGTTAAGACTAAAGCTTGCCCACATTGAAACATGTTTCTAACAAAGAATGATCCCTCAAATGCTTACCTTCTTTCAATGTAAGAGAAAGTTGGTTTATGCAATTTTAAGACTTAAGGAGATTTGAAATATGTTTCTAACAAATGTAAATATATGATATTTGCCAAGCAGAAAGAATTTTAGTGTTAGGAGTGACTTCTGGGAACAGTGACATTGTGTTAATGCAACTAAACAACTGAAGAGAATGCAAGTCCTCAAATGCTGAAAACCTTCATTCTCTGTAAGAGAAAGTTGGTTTATGCAGTGTTAACACTAAAGCTGGCCCACATGAAAAATGTTTCGAACATGAAATGAAATGTTATTTGCAATGCTTAAAGACAGGTTTTAATGTGTTAGTAGTTTTGTATTCATGAAGTTAGGATAGAGCCTCTGAGCACAAGAAGGATAGATAAGTGCTTCTGAGAACAGTAAAATTAAGTTAGTGCAACTAAAGAAATGAGAAGAATGCAATCCCCATCATATGCTGAAAAACCTTTCTCTTGTAAGAGAAATGTTGGTTTTATGCAGTATTAAGACTAAAGCGTGCCCACATGAAACATGCTTCTAACCAATGAAAAGTAATTATATTTGCCATACAGAAAGATTGATTTTAATGTGTTAGGAGTTTTAATCTCATGAAGTTAGGTTAGAGCCTCTAAGCACAAGAAGCCTAGTTTAGTGCTTATTTGAACAGTAAACACTGTGTTAGTGCAAATTAAACAAATAAAAAGAATGCAATCACTCATATGCTGAAAACCTTCTTTCTCTGTTAGAGACAGTTGGTTTATGCAATGTTAAGACTAAAGCTTTCCCACATTAAATAAGTAACTAACATGAAATGAAATGTTACTTGCAATGCAGAAAGATAGATTTTAATGTGTTAGGAGTTTTATACTGTTGATGTTATGTTAGAGCTTCTAAACACAGGAATCTTAGTTTATTGAATTAGAGAGCTGTAACATTATGTTAGTGCAGATCTAATCAATTGAAGAGAATGAAAGTCCACATATGTTGAAAATCTTTTCTCTCTGTGAGAGAAAGTTGGTTCATGCAATGTTAAGACTAAAGCTTGTCCACATGAAAGCTGCTTCTAAAAAATGATAGGAAATGTTATTTGCAATGCAGAAAACATATTTTAATGTGTTAGGAGTTTTATATCTCATGAAGTTAGGTTGAGCTTCTGTAAGCACAAAGATGGTTTATGCAATGTTTATTTAAACAGTGTTCACTGTGAAAGATGTGCAACTAAACAAATGAAATGAATGCAATTTGCATATGCAAAAAGACTGATTTTTCTCTGTTAGAGAGTTTTAATGTTTCATATGCTTATGTTAAGACTAAAGCTAAGCACAAGAAGGTTAGATAAGTGCTTCTAACAGTAAAATTGTGTTATTGTTAGTTTGCAATGAAGAGAAGACAGTTTTAATATGTTAAATCTTTTCTATCTGTGAGAGTTAGTTGGTTCATGCAATGTCTAAGACTAAAGCTTGTAGATGAAAGCTCGTCTTGAGAAATGATAGGAATTATGTTATTTGCAATGCAGGAAAACAAATGAAAGAATGAAAGAGCTTTATACTCATGAAGTTGTTTGAGCTCTGTAAGAGAAAGTTGGTTTATGCAATGTTAAGACTAAAGCGTGTCCACATGAAAGATGTTTCTAACAAATGAAATGTAATGATATTTGCAATGCAAAAAGATTGATTTTAATGTGTTTAGGAGTTTTATGCTCATGATCTTAGGTTAAAGCTTCTAAGCACAAGAAGGTTAGATAAGTGCTTCTGAGAACAGTAACATTGTGTTATTGCAAGTAAACAAATGAAGAGAATGAAGCTCTTATATGCTGAAAACCTTCTTTCTCTGTGAGAGAAAGTTGGTTTATGCAATGTTAAGACTGAAGCTTGCCCACTTGAATGAGGTCTCTAACAAGTGAAAGGAAATGTTATTTGCAATGCAGAAAGACATATTTTAAAATGTTTAATGGACATTAAGCTTAGATAAGTGATTTTGTGAACAGTAATACTGTTTTTTTTGGTGGTTATTATTATTTGATTGGTGATTTTGTTTATGGTGATAATGTTTCTCTTGTAAGTGAATGTTAGTTCATGCAGGTGTTAAGACTAAAGCTTGCCCACATGAAGGATGTTTCTAACAAGTGAAAAGAAATGTTATTTGCAATGCAGGTAGACACATTTTAATGTGTTAGGAGTTTTATGCTCATAATGTTATGTTAGAGCTTCTTAGAATCTTAGTTTTAATGATTCAGGGAACAGTAACATTATGTCAGAGTAAGTAAACAAATGAAGAGAATGCAAGTCCACGTATGCTGACAACATTATTTCTGCGTAAGTGAAATCTGGTTTGTGCAATGCTAGACTAAAGCATGCCCACAAGAAAGCTGCTTCTAACATATGAGGGTAATTGCTATTTGGAAATGCAGAAAGACAGATTTTAATGTGTTAGTAGTTTTATATTCATGAAGTTAAGAAAGAGCCTCTGAGCACAAAGAAGGATAGATAAGTGCTTCTGAAAACAGTAACATTGTGATATAGCAACTAAACAAATGAAGAGAATGAAGCTCTTATATGCTGAAAACCTTCTTTCTCTGTGAGAGAAAGTTGGTTCATGCAATGTTAAGACTAAAGCTTGTCCAGATGAAAGCTTGTCTTTGTATTGATA
The DNA here is from genome assembly GCF_018340385.1 of Cyprinus carpio. Classification (NCBI taxonomy): domain Eukaryota; kingdom Metazoa; phylum Chordata; class Actinopteri; order Cypriniformes; family Cyprinidae; genus Cyprinus; species Cyprinus carpio. Next base: position 1,153,119 of record NW_024879270.1, on the reverse strand, counting down.
GTGATTGTTATTTTTTTTGCAGAAAGACAGTTTTTAATGTGTTAGGCGTTTTATATTCATGAAGTTAGGATAGAGCCTCTGAGCACAGAGAAGGATAGAATTAGTGCTTCTGAGAACAGTAAAATTGAGTTAGTGCAACCTTAAGAAATAAAAAGAATGCAATTCCTCATATGCTGAAAACCTTCTTTCTCTGTAAGAGACAGTTGGTTTATGCAATGTTAAGACTAATGCTTGCCCACATTAAAGATGTATCTAACATGACATGAAATGTTACTTGCAATGCAGTAAGACAGATGTGTTAGGAGTTTTATACTGTTGATGTTATGTTAGAGCTTCTAAGCACAGAAATCTTAGTTTACTGATTTAGAAAACTGTAACATCATGTTACTGAAACTAATCAAATGAAGAGAATGAAGGTTCATATATGCTGAAAACCTTTTTTCTCTGTAAGAGAAAGTTGCATTCTGCAATATTAAGACTAAAGCTTGTCCACATGAAAGATGTTTCTAACAAATGAAAAGAAATGATATTTGCAATGCAGAAAGATTGATTTTTAATGTGTTAGGAGCTATAAACTCATGAAGTTAGGTTAGAGCCTCTTAGCACAAGACGCCTAGTTTAGTGCTTCTTTGAACAGTAACACTGTGTTAGTGCAACTAAACAAATAAAAATGCAATCCCTCATATGCTGAAAACCTTCTTTCTCTGTAAGAGAAAGTTGGTTTATGCAATTTTAAGACTAAAGCTTGCCCACTTGAAATATGTTTCTAACAAATGTAAATATATGATATTTGCCATGCAGAAAGATTTTATTGTGTTAGGAGTTTTAGATTAATGAAGTTAGGTTAGAGCCTCTGAGCACATAGAATGATAGAGAAGTGCTTCTGAGAACAGTAACTTTGTGTTATTGCAACTAAACAGATGAATAGATTGCAAGCCCTCACATGCTGAAAACCTTCTAACCAAATGACAAGAATGACAAGAAACTAACCAAGTGACAAGAAACTATAACTAAATGGCAAGATGACAAGAATGCAAGCACTCCTATGCTGAAAACATTCTTTCTCTGTAAGAGAAAGTTGTTTCATGCAATGTTAAGACTACAGCTTGTTCACGTGAAAGATGTTTCTAACAAATGTAAATATATGATGATATGCAGGAAGACTGATTTTAATGTGTTAGGAGTTTTATGCTCATAATGTTATGTTAAACTTCTAAGCACAAGAAGGTTAGATAAGTGCTGCTGAGAACAGTTACGTTGTGTTATTGCAACTAAACAAATGAAGAGAATGCAACCCCTCATATGCTGAAAAACTTTGTTCTCTGTAAGAGACAGTTGGTTTATGCAATGTTAAGATTAAAGCTTGCCCACATGAAAGATGTTTCTATCTTGAATTTAAATTATAATAGCAATGCAGAAAGACAGATTTTAATGTGTTAGGCGTTTTATACTTATGAAGTTATGTTAGAGCTTCTAAGCACAAGAATCTTAGTTTAGTGATTCAGACAACATTAACATTATGTTAGTGCAAGTAACCAAATGAAGAGAATGCAAGCCCTCAAATGCTGAAAACCTTTCTCTTGTAAGAGAATGTTGGTTCATGCAGTGTTAAGAATAAAGCTTACACACATGAAAGATGTTTCTAACAAATGTAAATATATGATATTTGCAATGAAGAAAGACTGATTTTAATGTGATAGAAATTTTATATTCATGAAGTTAGGATAGAGCCACTGAGCACAATGAAGGATAGATAAGTGCTTCTGAGAACAGTAACATTGTGTTATTGCAACTAAACAAATGAAGAGAATGCAAGCCCTCACATGCTGAAAACCTTTTCTCTTGTAAGTGAAATTTGTTTTGTGCAATGTTACGACTAACCTCGCCCACATGAAAGATTTTTATAACAAATTGAGGGAAATGTTATTTGCAATGCAATAACATGCACTTTAACCTCTTTTAAGCTTATGAAGTCATTTTAGAGCTTCTAAGCACAAGAATACTAGTTTAGTGATTCAGAGAACAGTAACACTGTGTTAGTGAAACTAAACAAATGACAAGAATGCAAGCTCTCATATGCTGAAAACCTTCATTCTCTGTAAGAGAAAGTTAGTTCATGCAATGTTAAGACTAAAGCTTGCCCACATGATAGATGTTTCTAATAAACGAAAGAAAATGTTATTTGCAATGCAGAAAGAGTGATTATGATGTGTTAGGTGATTTATACTAAGTTATGTTATTGCTTCTATGCACAAGAATCTTAGTTTAGTGATTCAGAGAACAGTAACATTATGTTAGAGCAGCTAACCAAATGAAAAGAATGCAAGCCCACATACACTCTTTAAAAAAAAGGCACCAGGAAGAACCAAAAAAGGGGTTTTGCAGCAATGCCACAGAGGAATCATTTTTGATTCCTTGAAGAACCATTTTGTAAAAAGGTTCTTTAAAGAACCAGTGTTTTTCTTGGTGCCATAAAGCAATATCCTTACATCTATCATACTATACATTTTCTTTAATAGGATTGTTCATAAAGTAATAAAAAAAATAAAAGAAATAAAATCCAGAAGTAACAAGACGTGACAATATGTATGATTAAAATGTTTATTGCATTTACAGTATACATCAATGCAGTATTACATCATACCTCAATACCGTGTATATGTGTTTAATAGGGATGTGCACAAGTACTGGAAGTACTCAGACATGACAGCAATAATTAAAAAAAAATTTAAAGTCACTGTAATCATTAGTTTCATGATCAATCATCGCTGTTAAGTCTGAGTACTTGATGATAACCTCACTTTATATATTTCTCTTTTTCTGTTTGCTCATGGCCGCATTTTATGTGGTACCTGAGCTTTGACTTATTATGGCGCTTTTCCACTGCCTGGTACGGCACAGAACGGCTCAGTACGGTTCACTTTTGGGGGGTTTTCCACTGGGTACCTGGTACCTGGTACTTTTTTTAGTACCACCTCGGTTGAGGTTCCAAGTGAACCGTACCGTTATACCAAAATGTGATGTGTAAACTCTGCTGATCACGGATTGGCCAGAGAGAATTGTCACTTCCTGCGTCACTGAACTTGTGACACAAACACAAAAGAACCGCTAGATTTAAATCACCACAGCAGCAAAGGATCGAACGCAACTGTTTTGAACGAGCACCTTTTTTAACAATCAAAAAGTTTTGTTGTCTATTGTGGATCCGAGCCGTACCGTACTGAGCCGTGCCCAACCAAGTCGTACCCATTAGTGTTAGGAAAGCATGCCATCCAGACAAAATCAAAACCACCAGTACTTGAAATGGAAAACTGACAAAAATGTGTAATACAGTGAATACAACAGGTTAATGTCAATACTCCCATCATCCACTAGTATGCCCTTTTTCATCCCGTGGAAACTGCCCCTGGTTGTTCAGAGAATTCCCACCTTTACAGTCCTTTTGATGAATGGTTGAGGGTGGGTACATAGGATCCTGTAACAAAAAATAATGCAGATTTGATGATTTTTTTATTTTTATTTTAAAATAATTTTAAATTTCTTTTTTTTTTAAAAACAGTTGAAAACAGTTTTTGCTTTTTAACATTTTTGTGGAAATGGTGATACCTTTTTCAGGATTCATTGATGAATAAAAAGAACAATGAACAGCATTAATTACATTTATTAAACAATTTAGTAAATATAAATCTTTTCCAACATTATAAATGTCTTCACTGTTACTTCTAATAAATGTAATGCACGCTTGATTGATAAAAGTATTAATTTCTCTCTTTTTTACCACAAGTGTATAAATTTCTCTCTTTTCTTACCACAAATGTTTGAATGGTATTGTTTCCATAAAAATGTTAAGCAGCAAAAACTGTTTTCAACATTGGTAATAATCAGAAATGTCTCTTGAGCTGGAAATCAGCATATTAGAATGATTTCTGAAGGATCATGTGCACTGATTTCTGAGGTGTTTTAAATGTTTATAATATTTTACAATATTTCTGTTTTTACTGTATTTTTAATCAAATAAATGCAGTGAGCAGAAGCCTTACATAAAAAAAAAAAAAAAAACGTTCAAAAAATACATTTAAAAAAATCACTAACGTTTGGACAGAATATTTGAGGATTTACTTACTAGTAACATGGTTCATAGTGTCTAAGAGATGTTGTCCGACAGGAGGTCTGCTCCAACTCTGCTGAACGGCCATCATTATAGAAGAATCTAGAAACATAATATGCCATTTATCACAGAGCCAACAATATTTAGTATACAGGTAGGTTTATTTTAAAGGAAGCAAACTAGGGCAGAAGTGAAATGCAGAAAATAAAATATTATATATATATATATATATATATATATATATATATATATATATATATATATATATATAAAAAACACACACACACAAACCAGTTTCTTAAAATAACAGTATTAACATTAATGTTTTAGGTTTGTGTCACTCAGGTTTTGATGTCAAAACGTTCCTAAAATAACTGTAATAGATATAAGAACATATGTTGTGAGAAAATGCATATGAATGAGCTTTATTTGGTAATTTTTTTTTTATACTTTTATTTAAGGTTTTATATTCAGAAACATTTACATTTTGAAGCTTCTCTTCTGTTGTAGAGAGATTATATTATCACTCCTGAAACCACAGAACATTTTTTTTATCAATATTTGTTTACCATGAAAGATAAAAACACGTTTGAACAGTTAGATTCAGTTAATTCGCGCTCCTTGTAAGTGACATCACCGATTAACAGTACAGCGCATATTTTAGGCTAAATAAGTTAGACAACTTTCAATAAACCACTGACAAACTGACAGCAAACCCTTTACAAAGCTATCAAAACATCTTATCTACACATAAAGATGTGATTAAAATCCCAAACTCTCATTAAAAAGAGCTCAAGCTAAAGAGTAAACTGCTTACCTTGTCTGAAAACAGTTGAGATGCTAACGGACTCTTTCACAGTTTTCTGTTAAGTAAATATTCAACAGAAACGTGACCGTTACATGTAAGAAAGTGTCTGGAACAGTTGAATGTGATATTTGTGTAGTTTTAGGTATTAAACTCACCTGAAAGAAGTGAAAACAGCTGCGAGAGAGAAGTTCGTCAGTTGGTGTTGTCGCCCCGTTTCCATGGCAACTCCCTCCGCTCCAGCGTTTGAATGAGACTCCAGTATTCAGCGCTCACGCCCATTAAAACATGTCAAAGTCACGCAGCATTTGCATAAATAAACCTCTAGAATTAGAACACTACATAAACAACTTAAAATCACATTAAATCTTTATTAAATCACGAATTTGAATCTTATTTTGTAGTTCTACGACAAATGCATAGGTGCAAAATGGATAGTGGGACAAAATGGCATTTTTAATATTTTAATATTTTGTACCACTCTGCCTTTTTATTTAATTTTAAACCATGATTGCAGTATTTTTTTTAGACTAAACTTAAATAACAATCCTAATTATTTTTTGAGTCATACAAAACAGCATTAAAATAGATAATAAATTTAAAAGGATCTACTGGAGTTTTTTTGATTAATAAACACTAAGCACAAGAGGCTTGCTTTTAATGATTCTTTGAACAGTTACAACATGTTAGTGCAACTTACCAAATGTAGAGAATGCAAGCCAACCGCTGAATACTGGACTCTCATTCAAACGCTGGAGCGGAGGGAGTTGCCATGGAAACGGGGCAACAACACCAACTGCAAACCGTAAATCTCCATTTCTCGCTGCTGTTTTCACTGCTTTCAGGTAAGTTTAATACCTAAAATCACACAAATAATCACATATATGTATATCACATGCAACTCTTCCATGTTTCTTACATGTAACTGACACATTTCTGTTGAATATTTACTTAGAAAACTTCGAAAGAGTCCGTTATCATCGCAAGTGTTTTTTTTTTTTTAGGTGAGGTAAGCTAACTCTATAGCTTGAGCTCTTTTTAATGAGAGTTTGGGCTTTTAATCACATCTTTATGTATAGATGAGAAGTTTTGATAGCTTTGTAAAGGGTTTGCTGTCAGTTTGTCCACGGTATATTGAAAGTTGTCTAGCTTATTAAATATGCGCTGTACTGTTAATCGGTGACGTCACTTACAAGGAGCGCAAATTAACTGAATCTAACGTTAGTTCAAACGTATTTTTATCTTTCATGGTAAACAAATATTGATCAAATTTCTTCTGTGGTTTCAGGAATGAGAATATAATCTCTCTACAACAGAAGAGAAGCTCCAAAATGTCAAAGTATCTGAAGGGAGCTGCTGACAGAAATGTAGGAAACACAGGTGAGCTAAGAAAGCCCTTTAAATACGTGAATATGCTTTTTTTCCACAACATATTTTCTTATATCACCATGCATCTGTTACATTACAGTTATTTAGGAAGGTTTTGACATCCAAACCTGAGTGACACCAACCTAAAAACATTAGTTACTTCTGTTATTTTAAGAAACTGGTTTGTGTGTGTTTTTAAGTTATATATATATAATTTTATTTTCTGCATTTCACTTCTGCTGTAGCTTGCTTCCTTTAAAATACACATGCCTATATACTTATTACTGTTGGCTCTGTGATAAATGGCATGTTATTTTTTCTATGTAAGTCTCCTGCTCACTTCATTTATTTGATTAAAAATACAGTAAAAACAGAAATATTGTAAAATATTACAGTTTAAAATACATAAGAAATCATTGTCACGTGATCCTTCAGAAATCATTCAAATATGCTGATTTGCAGCTCAAGAGACATTTCTGATTATTACCCATGTTGAAAACAGTTTTTGCTGAGAGAAATTAATACATTTGTGTTAAAAAAAGAGAAAAATTAATACTTTTATTAATCAAGGGTACATTACATTTATTAGAAGTAACAGTGAAGACATTTATGATGTTGGAAAAGATTTCTATTTACTAAATTGTTTAATAAATGTAATAAATGCTGTTCATTGTTCTTTCTATTCATTAATGAATCCTGGAAAAAGGTATCACCATTTCCACAAGAAAATTTAAAAAGCAAAAACTGTTTTCAGCTGTTTTAAGAAAAAGAAATGTAAAATTATTTAAAAAAAAAAATCAGCATATTAAAATGATACAATTTAAAATACCTCAGAAATAAGTGTCACAGTCCTTCAGAAATCATTGTAATATGCTGATTTGCAGCTCAAGGAACATTTCTGATTATTACCAATGTTGAAAACAGTTTTTGCTGCTTAACATTTTTATGGAAACAATACCATTCAAACATTTTGGTAAGAAAAGAGAGAAATTGATACATTTGTGGTAAAAAAAAAAAGAAGAGAGAAATTAATACTTCATTACATTTATTAGAAGTAACAGTGAAGCCATTTATAATGTTGGAAAAGATTTCTGTTTACTAAATTGTTTAATAAATTTAATAAATGCTGTTCATTGTTTCTTTCTATCTTTCTATTCATCAATGAATCTTTCAATGAAAGTGACTTTTTTTGTTTTTTTTTTTGTTACAGGATCCTATGTATCCAGCCTCAACCATTCATCAAAAGGACTGTGAAAGCGGGAATTCTTTGAACAACCAGTGGCAGTTTCCACAGGATGAAAAAGGGCATATTAGTGGATGATGGGGGTACTGACATTAACCTGCTGTATTTACTGTATTACACATTTTTGTCAGTTTTTCATTTCAAGTACTGGATGGCATGCTGTCCTAACACTAACTAGTCAGAGCTCAGGTACCACCCAAAATGCTGCCATTACAAGTCAGAAAAAGAGAAATATATATAGTCAGGTTATCATCGACTCAGACTTGACAGTGATGATTGATCATGAAACCGATGATTGCAGTGACTTTAAAAAATGATGAATTATTGCTGTCAAGTCTGAGTACTCTAGTACTTGTGCACATCCCTATTTAACACATATACAGAGTATTGAGGTATGATGTATATACTGCATTGATGTATAAATTCAATAAACATTTTAATCATACATCTTGTCAAGTTATGTTACTTCTGGATTTTTTTTTTTTTTTTTTTTATGAACAAACCTATTAAAGAAAATTTATAGTATGATTAATGTAAGGATATTGATCTGGAAGAAATGGGGCAATAAAGAGTGCATATGAAAGAAGATTCTAACTAATTAAAATAAATGTTATTTGCAATAAAGAAAGTGATTTTGATGTGTTAGGTGTTTTATACTCATGAAGTTATGTTAGAGCTTCTAGACAGAATAATCTTAGTTTAGTGATTCAGAGAACAGTAACATTATGTTAGAGCAACTAACCAAATGAAGAGAATACAAGCCCACATACACTCTTAAAAAAAAAAAAAGGCGCCATGAAAACCCAAAAAGGGGGTTTCGTGGTGATGCCATAGAGGAACCACTTTTGGTTCCCTGAATAACTATTTTGTGAAAGGTTCTTTAAAGAACCGGTGTTTTTCTTGGTGCCATAAAACACCTATTCTAGTACTTCAAAGAACCACTGATGAATAGGTTCTTTATGGCCCCATTTCTTCCAGATTAATATCCTTACATTTATCATACTATAAATTTTCTTCAATAGGATTGTTCATAAAGTAATAAAAAAAGAAAGAAAATCCAAAAGTTACAAGACGTGACAAGATGTATGATGTTTATTGCATTTACAGTATACATCAATGCAGTATACATCATACCTCAATACCGTGTATATGTGTTTATAGGGATGTACACAAGCACTAGAGAACTCAGACTTGACAGCAATGATTGATAATTTTTTTAAGCCACTGCAATTATTAGTTTCATGATCAATCATCACTGTCAATTCTTTTTTTATAATTTTATTTTTTTTATTAAATAAAGGTTTATTCTGTTACAAAACATAAAACATAAGACAAATTATATATACAACCAATTCAATACAAACAAAGGAGGTAACCGAAAAGGTGTAGGCTGAAGCCAAGACTTGTTTCGCCTACCCTATTTACAAAACAAAACCAAAATCTACCCATCAGAAATTAGGCATAAACAGTATACATGTATAAGCATCTATATACATACAGTATATACAATTTTTTCTAACCATTTTTTTTTTATTATTTATCCCTATATTTGTCAAAAATTAGGAATTTTTTTTTTACACGTTTATTTACAGTTTAATTTTTATTTTTATTTTATTTTTTTACAAAACACAAAAACAGAAAAAATAAAAATAAAAAATACCTCTCTCCACAAAGCAAAATATTAAATATTAATTAATCTTAAGGTTAAAGGTAATAAGTATTGATTTTAGTTTTACATCTGGTCATGTCAAGTTGGGTCAGAATGTTCAGAAAAGGAGCCCAAATCAGTTCAAAGTCATTTAGTTTTCCTCGAATAGAATGTAGAATTTTTTTCTGGTGTGCAGTACGACAGGAGTTCATTAGCCCAATGTTTTTGGCTGGGGGGGTGACATTCTTCCAATCTTTCAGGATACAATTTTTGTCAGCCGGTGCTGCTAATAACACAAAATGATTCATATTTGAGTTCACCTTCAGTAAGGTTACATCCCCCAGTAACCAAATCCTAGGGTCGGCGTCCAGAACCTGTCCACAAACCCAAGAGGTTACTGCGATGATATGAGTCCAGTATGGATTCAAACAAGTACAACTCCATAGCATGTGCACAAGAGTTCCGACAGAGATGGTGAATCTTTGACATTGATCAGATATGTCATTTCCTAATTTACTTAACCTATATGGCGTAAAATATGTTCTATGGAAGATATTGAATTGAATTTGTCTGTGTTTAGAGGACACCAATTTTGTTTGTGCCAATTCCAATAATCTGTTCCAATTCTCCTCTGTGTAAGTACGCTGTCAATTTTGAGTACGTAATGATAACTTGACTTTATATATTTCTCTTTTTCTGTTTGGTTATGGCAGCATTTTTAGGTGGTACCTGAGCTCTGACTAGTTAGTGTTAGAACAGCATGCAATCCAGACAAAATCAAAACCACCTGTACTTGAAATGAAAACTGACAAAAATGTGTGATACAGTGGATACAGCAGGTTAATGTCAGTACCCCCATCATCCAGTAGTATGCCCTTTTTCACCCTGTGGAAACTGCCACCGTCCTGAATAATGCAGAAAGACATATTTTAACATGTTTTATGCTCATGAAGTTGTTAGAGCTTCTAACACAAGAAGCTCAGATAAGTGCTTCTGGGAACAGTGACATTGTGTTAATGCAACTAAACAAATGACAAGAATGCAAGCCCTTCATATGCTGAAAACCTTTCTCTGTAAGAGAATGTTGGTTCATGCAGTGTTGAGACTAAAGCTTGCCCACATGAAAGATGTTCCTAACAAATGAAAGGAAATGTTATTTGCAATGCAGGAAGACATATTCTAATGTGGTAAGAGATTTATGCTCATGAAGTTGTTAGAGCATCTGCGCACAAGAATCTTAGTTTAGTGATTCAGAGAAAAGTGACATAATGTTAGTGCTACTAAACAAAATGAAGAGAACGCAAGCCCTCATATGCTGAAAACCTATCATTGCAATGCAGAAAGGGGTTTTATGCTCATAATGTTATGTTAGAGCTTCTTAGAACAAGAATCTTAGTTTATTGATTCAGGGAACAGTAACATTATGTTAGAGCAAGTAATGAAATGAAGAGAATGCAAGTCCACGTATGTTGAAAACATTATATCTGTATAAGTGAAAACTGGTTTGTACAATGCTTAGACTAAAGCATGCCCACAAGAAAGATGCTTCTAACATATGAAGGTAATTGCTATTTGGAATGCAGAAAGACAGATTTTAATGTGTTAATAGTTTTATATTCATGAAAGGTTAGAGCCTCTGAGCACAAAGAAGGTTTGATAAGTGCTTCTGAGAACAGTAACATTGTGTTAGTGCAACTAAAATGCAAGTCCTCATACGCTGAAACCTTCATTCTCTGTAAGAGAAAGTTGGTTTTTGCAATGTTAAGACTGAAGCTTGCCCACTTGAATGAGGTTTCTAACAAGTGAAAGGAAATGTTATTTGGAATGCAGAAAGACATATTTTAACATGTTTTATGCACTTTGAGCTTAGATAAGTGATTCTGTGAACAGTACCACTGTTTTAGTGCAACTAAACAAATGACAAGCTTGCAAGCCCTCATTATGATGAAAACCTTTCTCGTTGTAAGTGAATGTTAGTTAATGCAGTGTTAAGACTAACGCTTGCCCACATGAAGGATATTTCTAACAAGTGAAAGGAAATGTTATTTGCAATGCAGGAAGACATATTTTAATGTGTTAGGAGCTTTATACTCATGAAGTTGTTTGAGCTTCTGTACCGAGAAAGATGGTTTATGCAATGTTAAGACTAAACCGTGTTCACGTGAAAGATGTTTCTAACAAATGTAAATGTATGATATTTGCAATGCAAAAAGACTGATTTTAATGTGTTTGGAGTTTTATGCTCATAATCTTATGTTAAAGCTTCTAAGCACAAGAAGGTTAGATAAGTGCTTCTGAGAACAGTAACATTGTGTTATTGCAAGTAAACAAATGAAGAGAATGCAAGCCCTTATATGCTGAAAACCTTCTTTCTCTGTGAGAGAAAGTTGGTTTATGCAATGTTAAGACTGAAGCTTGCCCACTTGAATGAGGTTTCTAACAAGTGAAAGGAAATGTTATTTGCAATGCAGAAAGACATATTTTAAAATGTTTAATGGACATTAAGCTTAGATAAGTGATTTTGTGAACAGTAATACTGTTTTAGTGCAACTAAAGAAATGACAAAGATTGCAAGCCATCATTATGCTGAAAAACATTTTCTCGTTGTAAGTGAATGTTAGTTAATGCAGTGTTAAGACTAAAGCTTGCCCACATGAAGGATTTTTTCTAACAAGTGAAAAGAAATGTTATTTGCAATGCAGGTAGACACATTTTAATGTGTTAGGAGTTTTATGCTCATAATGTTATGTTAGAGCTTCTTAGAATCTTAGTTTAATGATTCAGGGAACAGTAACATTATGTCAGAGTAAGTAAACAAATGAAGAGAATGCAAGTCCACGTATGCTGACAACATTATTTCTGCGTAAGTGAAATCTGGTTTGTGCAATGTTAAGACTAAAGCTTGCCCACATTAAAGATGTATAACAAAGAATGCAATCCCTCATATGCTCAAAACCTTCTTTCTCTGTAAGAGAAAGTTGGTTTATGCAATTTTAAGACTAAAGCTTGCCCACTTGAAATATGTTTATATGTTTTTTAAATATGTGATTTTTTGATTTTTGAAATGCAGAGATTTTTTTTTGTTAGGAGTGTTGCTTCTGAGAACAGTAACATTGTGTTAGTGCAACTAAACAACTGAAGAGAATGCAAGTCCTCATATGCTGAAACTTTCATTCTCTGTAAGAGAAAGTTGGTTTATGCAATGTTAACACTAAAGCTGGCCCACATGAAACATGTTTCTAACATGAAATGAAATGTTATTTGCAATGCTTAAAGACAGGTTTTAATGTGTTAGTAGTTTTGTATTCATGAAGTTAGGATAGAGCCTCTGAGCACAAGAAGGATAGATAAGTGCTTCTGAGAACAGTAAAATTAAGTTAGTGCAACTAAAGAAATGAGAAGAATTCAAGCCATCATATGCTGTAAAACCTTTCTCTTGTAAGAGAATGTTGGTTCATGCAGTATTAAGACTAAAGCGTGTCCACATGAAACATGCTTCTAACCAATGAAAAGTAATTATATTTGCAATACAGAAAGATTGATTTTAATGTGTTAGGAGTTATAATCTCATGAAGTTAGGTTAGAGCCTCTAAGCACAAGAAGCCTCGTTTAGTGCTTATTTGAACAGCAACACTGTGTTAGTGCAATTAAACAAATAAAAAGAATGCAATCACTCATATGCTGAAAACCTTCTTTCTCTTTTAGAGAGAGTTGGTTTATGCAATGTTAAGACTAAAGCTTTCCCACATTAAATATGTATCTAACATGAAATGAAATGTTACTTGCAATGCAGAAAGATAGATTTTAATGTGTTAGGAGTTTTATACTGTTGATGTTATGTTATAGCTTCTAAACACAGGGATCTTAGTTTATTGAATTAGAGATCTGTAACATTATGTTAGTGCAACTAATCAAATGAAGAGAATGAAAGTCCACATATGTTGAAAATCTTTTCTCTCTGTGAGAGAAAGTTGGTTCATGCAATGTTAAGACTAAAGCTTGTCCAGATGAAAGCTCGTCTTAAAAATGATAGGAAATGTTATTTGCAATGCAGGAAGACATATTTTAATGTGTTAGGAGCTTTATACTCATGAAGTTGTTTGAGCTTCTGTAAGAGAAAGATGGTTTATGCAATGTTAAGACTAAACCGTGTTCACGTGAAAGATGTTTCTAACAAATGTAAATGTATGATATTTGCAATGCAAAAAGACTGATTTTAATGTGTTTGGAGTTTTATGCTCATAATCTTATGTTAAAGCTTCTAAGCACAAGAAGGTTAGATAAGTGCTTCTGAGAACAGTAACATTGTGTTATTGCAAGTAAACAAATGAATAGAATGCAAGCCCTTATATGCTGAAAACCTTCTTTCTCTGTGAGAGAAAGTTGGTTTATGCAATGTTAAGACTGAAGCTTGCCCACTTGAATGAGGTTTCTAACAAGTGAAAGGAAATGTTATTTGCAATGCAGAAAGACGTATTTTAAAATGTTTAATGGACATTAAGCTTAGATAAGTGATTTTGTGAACAGTAATACTGTTTTAGTGCAACTAAAGAAATGACAAGATTGCAAGCCATCATTATGCTGAAAACCTTTCTCTTGTAAGTGAATGTTAGTTCATGCAGTGTTAAGACTAAAGCTTGCCCACATGAAGGATGTTTCTAACAAGTGAAAAGAAATGTTATTTGCAATGCAGGTAGACACATTTTAATGTGTTAGGAGTTTTATGCTCATAATGTTATGTTAGAGCTTCTTAGAATCTTAGTTTAATGATTCAGGGAACAGTAACATTATGTTAGAGCAAGTAATCCAATGAAGAGAATGCAAGTCCACGTATGCTGAAAACATTATTTCTGCGTAAGTGAAATCTGGTTTGTGCAATGCTAGACTAAAGCATGCCCACAAGAAAGCTGCTTCTAACATATGAGGAAATTGCTATTTGGAATGCAGAAAGACAGATTTTTTAATGTGTTAGTAGTTTTATATTCATGAAGTTAAGAAAGAGCCTCTGAGCACAAAGAAGGATAGATAAGTGCTTCTGAAAACAGTAACATTGTGTTAGTGCAACTAAACAAATGAAGAGAATGCAAGCTCTTATATGCTTAAAACCTTCTTTCTCTGTAAGAGAAAGTTGGTTTATGCAATGTTAAGAGACTAAAGCTTGCCCACTTGAAAAAATGTTATTTCTAAAAAATTAAAATATATGATAGCTTAGATTTGCCATGCAGTAAACTGTTTTCTGTTCTCGGTAAGATTTTATGCATTTTGTAGACTAAAGTTGAAATGTAAATATATGATATTTGCCATGCAGAAAGATTTTATTGTGTTAGGAGTGTTGCTTCTGAGAACAGTAACATTGTGTTAGTGCAACTAAACAACTGAAGAGAATGCAAGTCCTCATATGCTGAAACCTTCATTCTCTGTAAGAGGAAGTTGGTGTATGCAATGCTAACACTAAAGCTGGCCCACATGAAACATGTTTCTAACATGAAATTAAATGTTATTTGCAATGCTTAAAGACAGGTTTTAATGTGTTAGTAGTTTTGTATTCATGAAGTTAGGATAGAGCCTCTGAGCACAAGAAGGATAGATAAGTGCTTCTGAGAACAGTAAAATTAAGTTAGTGCAACTAAAGAAATGAGAAGAATTCAAGCCATCATATGCTGAAAACCTTTCTCTTGTAAGAGAATGTTGGTTCATGCAGTATTAAGACTAAAGCGTGTCCACATGAAACATGCTTCTAACCAATGAAAAGTAATTATATTTGCAATACAGAAAGATTGATTTTAATGTGTTAGGAGTTATAATCTCATGAAGTTAGGTTAGAGCCTCTAAGCACAAGAAGCCTAGTTTAGTGCTTATTTGAACAGCAACACTGTGTTAGTGCAATTAAACAAATAAAAAGAATGCAATCACTCATATGCTGAAAACCTTCTTTCTCTGTTAGAGAGAGTTGGTTTATGCAATGTTAAGACTAAAGCTTTCCCATATTAAATATGTATCTACCGTTAAATGAAGTTGGTTTAATGAAATGTTAAGACTAAAACTTGTACCATTAGGAGTTTTATACTGTTGATGTTATGTTAGAGCTTCTAAACACAGGAATCTTAGTTTATTGAATTAGAGAGCTGTAACATTATGTTAGTGCATCTAATCAAATGAAGAGAATGAAAGTCCACATATGTTGAAAATCTTTTCTCTCTGTGAGAGAATGTTGGTTCATGCAATGTTAAGACTAAAGCTTGTCCAGATGAAAGCTTGTCTTAAAAATGATAGGAAATGTTATTTGCCATGCAGGAAGACATATTTTAATGTGTTAGGAGCTTTATACTCATGAAGTTGGTTTGAGCTTCTGTAAGAGAAAGATGGTTTATGCAATGTTAAGACTAAACCGTGTTCACGTGAAAGATGTTTCTAACAAATGTAAATGTATGATATTTGCAATGCAAAAAGACTGATTTTAAATGTGTTTGGAGTTTTATGCTCATAATCTTATGTTAAAGCTTCTAAGCACAAGAAGGTTAGATAAGTGCTTCTGAGAACAGTAACATTGTGTTATTGCAAGTAAACAAATGAAGAGAATGCAAGCCCTTATATGCTGAAAACCTTCTTTCTCTGTGAGAGAAATGTTGGTTTATGCAATCTTAAGACTGAAGCTTGCCCACTTGAATGAGGTTTCTAACAAGTGAAAGGAAATGTTATTTGCAATGCAGAAAGACATATTTTAAAATGTTTAATGGACATTAAGCTTAGATAAGTGATAGTTTGTGAACAGTAATACTGTTTTAGTGCAACTAAAGAAATGACAAGATTGCAAGCCATCATTATGCTGAAAACCTCTTTCTCTTGTAAGTGAATGTTAGTTCATGCAGTGTTAAGACTAACGCTTGCCCACATGAAGGATATTTCTAACAAGTGAAAGGAAATGTTATTTGCAATGCAGGAAGACATATTTTAATGTGTTAGGAGCTTTATGCTCATAATGTTATTTTAGAGCTTCTTAGAATCTTAGTTTAATGATTCAGGGAACAGTAACATTATGTTAGAGCAAGTAATCCAATGAAGAGAATGCAAGTCCACGTATGCTGAAAACATTATTTCTGCGTACAAAAGTGTTTGTGCAATGGTTTGACTAAAGCATGCCCAATGAAAGACTATGAGTGTAAAGCTATGCCCACATGCAGAAAGATTTTATTGTGTTAGTAGTTTTATATTTATGAAGTTATAACAGCACAATGAGGTGAGAACAGTAACATTGTGTTATAGCAACTAAACAAATGAAGAGAATGCAAGCTCTTATTTTCTGAAAACCTTTTTCTCTGTAAGAGAAAGTTGGAATGCAATGTTAAGGCACTAAGCTTGTCCAGATGAAAGCTTCTTAAAACAGTGAAAGAAATGAAATGTTTTTGCAAATGAAGAAAAAACAGTTTATAATGTGTTAGGCGATTTTATTTCATGAAGTTAAGAAAGAGCCTCTTTAGCACAGAGAAGCTCAGATAAGTGCTTCTGGGAACAGTGACATTGTGTTAATGCAACTAAACAACTGAAGAGAATGCAAGTCCTCAAATGCTGAAAACCTTCATTCTCTGTAAGAGAAAGTTGGTTCATGCAGTGTTAAGACTGAAGCTTGCCCACTGAAACATGTTTCTAACAAATGAAAGGAAATGTTATTTTGCAATGCAGAAAAGCTTGCCCATTTTAATGTGTTTAACAAGTTTTGTATTCATGAAGTTTGATAGAGCCTCTGAGCACAAGAAGATTTTAGTGTTAGTTGCTTCTGAGAACAGTAACATTGTGTTAGTGCAACTAAACAAATGAGAAGAATGCAAGCCCTCATATGCTGAAACTTTCCTTTCTCTGTAAGAGAAAGTTGGTTCATGCAATGTTAAGACTAAAGCTTGCCCACATGAAGGATGTTCTAACATGAAAGGAAATGTTATTTGCAATGCAGAAAGACAGTTTTTAATGTGTTAGGCGTTTTTTATACTCATGAAGTTAGTTTAGAGCCTCTGAGCACATGAAGATTAGTTGAGTTGTTCTGTGAACAGTAACACTATGTTTATGCAACTAAACAAATGAAGAGAATGCAAGCCCACACAAGCTGAAAACCTTCTTTGTCTGTTACACAAAGTAGGTTTAATGCAATGTTAAGACTATAGCTTGCCCACTTGAAAGATGTATCTACCATATTAAATCGGATTATTTTTTGAATGCATGAAAGATGTTTCTATGTGTTAGGAGCTTTCTGCTCATGATGTTATGTTAGAGCTTCTAAGCACAAGAAGCTTAGCTTAGTGCGTCTTAGAATGTTAACATTATGTTAGTGCAACTAAGCAAATGAAGAAAATTCAAGCCCACATATGCTGAAAACCTTATCTTTTCTCTCTGTGAGAGAATGTTGGTTCATGCAATGTTAAGACTAAAGCTTGTCCAGATGAAAGCTTGTCTTAAAAATGATAGGAAATGTTATTTGCCATGCAGAAAGACAGTTTTTAATGTGTTAGGCGTTTTATATTCATGAAGATAGGTTAGAGCCTCTGAGCACAAAAAGCTTAGATCACTTCTGAGAACAGTAAACATGTGTTAGTGCAACTAAACAAAATGAAGAGAATGCAAGACCACATATGCTGAAAATCTTCTTTCTCTGTAAGAGAAAGATGGTTTATGCAATGTTAAGACTAAAGCTTGCCCACATCAAATATGCTTCTAACACATGACGGAAATGTTATTTGCAATGCAGAAAGACAGGTTTTAATGTGTTAGTAGTTTTTTATTCATGAAGTTAGGTTAGAGCCTCTGAGCACAAGAAGGTTTGATAAGTGCTTCTGAGAACAGTAACATTGTGTTAGTGCAACTAACTGATCACCTGAAGAGAATGCAAGTCCTTATATGCTGAAAACCTTCTTTCTCTGTGAGAGAAAGTTGGTTCATGCAATGTTAAGACTAAAGCTTGTCCAGATGAAAGCTTGTCTTAAAAATGATAGGAAATGTTATCTGCTATGCAGAAAGACAGTTTTTAATGTGTTAGGCGTTTTATATTCATGAAGTTAGGATAGAGCCTCTGAGCACAGAGAAGGATAGAATTAGTGCTTCTGAGAACAGTAAATTGAGTTAGTGCAACTAAACAAATAAAAAGAATGCAATCCCTCATATGCTCAAAACCTTCTTTCTCTGTAAGAGACATGTTGGTTAATGGAATGTTAAGGCTGTAGATTTTCTTTTTGTGTTATAATGAGTTGTTTTGAATATATCTTATATTTGCAATGCAGAAATACTGATTTTAATGTGTTAGGAGTGTTTATAATCATAATGTTATATTAGAGCTTCTTAGAATCTTAGTTTAGTGATTCAGGGAACAGTAACATTATGTTAGAGCAAGTAATCAAATGAAGAGAATGCAAGTCCACGTATGCTGAAAACATTAGTTCTGCGTAAGTGAAAACTGGTTTGTGCAATGCTAGACTAAAGCATGCCCAAAAGAAAGCTGCTTCTAACATATGAGTGTAATTGCTATTTGGAATGCAGAAAGACAGATGTTAATGTGTTAGTAGTTTTATATTTATGAAGTTAAGAAAGAGCCTCTGAGCACAAAGAAGGTTAGATAAGTGCTTATGAGAACAGTAACATTGTTTTATAGCAACTAAACAAATTAAGAGAATGCAAGCTCCTTATTTGCTGAAAACCTTCTTTCTCTGTGAGAGAAAGTTGGTTCATGCAATGTTAAGACTAAAGCTTGTCCAGATGAAAGCTGTGTCTAAAAAATGAAAGGAAATGTTTTTTGCCATGCAGAAAAAACAGTTTTTAATGTGTTAGGCGTTTTATATTCATGAAGTTAGGATAGAGCCTCTGAGCACAGAGAAGGATAGATAAGTGCTTCTGAGAACAGTAACATTGTGTTAGTGGATATAGACTATTGGAAAAATATTCAAGTCCTCATATGCTGAAAACCTTCATTCTCTGTAAGAGAAAGTTGGTTTATGCAATGTTAAGACTAAAGCTGGCCCACATGAAACATGTTTCTGACTCATGAAAGGAAATGTTATTTGCAATGCAGAAAGACATTTTTAATGTGTTAGAATTTTAATTCATTGAAGCTTAGAGCCTAAGTGATTGCTTTTAAGAAAGAGCCTCTGAGCACAATGAAGGATCGATAAGTGCTTATTGCAAGCCCTCATTATGCTGAAATCCTTTCTCTTGTAAGTGAATGTTGGTTCATGCAATGTTAAGACTAAAGCTTGTCCAGATGAAAGCTTGTCTTAAAAATGAAAGGAAATGTTATTTGCAATGCAGAAAAACAGTTTTTTAATGTGTTAGGCATTTATATTCATGAAGATATGATAGAGCCTCTGAGCACAGAGAAGGATAGAATTAGTGCTTCTGAGAACAGTAAAATTGAGTTAGTGCAACCTTAAGAAATAAAAAGAATGCAATTCCTCATATGCTGAAAACCTTCTTTCTCTGTAAGAGACAGTTGGTTTATGCAATGTTAAGACTAAAGCTTGTTCACTTGAAAGATGCTTCTAAAAATTTAAATATATGATATTTGCAATGCAGAAATACTGATTTTAATGTGTTAGGAGTTTTATAATCATAATGATATGTAAGAGCGTCTTAGAATCTTTGTTTAGTGATTCAGGGAACAGTAACATTATGTTAGAGCAAGTAATCAAATGAAGAGAATGCAAGTCCACGTATGCTGAAAACATTAGTTCTGCGTAAGTGAAAACTGGTTTGTGCAATGCTAGACTAAAGCATGCACAAAAGAAAGCTGCTTCTAACATATGAGTGTAATTGCTATTTGGAATGCAGAAAGACAGATTTTATTGTGTTAGTAGTTTTATATTTATGAAGTTAAGAAAGAGCCTCTGAGCACAATGAAGGATCGATAAGTGCTTATGAGAACAGTAACATTGTTTTATAGCAACTAAACAAATGTAGAGAATGCAAGCTCTTATTTGCTGAAAACCTTCTTTCTCTGTGAGAGAAAGTTGGTTCATGCAATGTTAAGGCTAAAGCTTGTCCAGATGAAAGCTTGTCTTAAAAATGAAAGGAAATGTTTTTTGCCATGCAGAAAAACAGTTTATAATGTGTTAGGCGATTTATGTTCATGAAGTTAAGAAAGAGCCTCTGAGCACAGAGAAGGATAGATAAGTGCTTCTGAGACAGTAATATTGTGTTAGTACAACTAAACAACTGAAAAAAATGCTAGTCCTCATATGCTGAAAACCTTCATTCTCTGTAAGAGAAAGTTGGTGTATGCAATGTTAAGACTGAAGCTTGCCCACTTGAATGTGGTTTCTAACAAGTTGAAAGGAAATGTTATTTTCAATGCAGAAAGACATATTTTAACATGTTTTATGAACATTAAGCTTAGATAAGTGATTCTTTGAACAGTACCACTGTTTTAGTGCAACTAAACAAATGACAAGATTGCAAGCCCTCATTATGCTGAAACTCTTTCTCTTGTAAGTGAATGTTGGTTCTTGAAGTGTTGACACTAAAGCTTGCCCACATGAAGGATGTTTCTAACAAGTGAAAGGAAATGTTATTTGCAATGCAGGAAGACATATTTTAATGTGTTAGGAGCTTTATACTCATGAAGTTGTTTTGAGCTTCTGAGTACAAGAATCTTAGTTTAGTGATTCAGAGAACACTAACATAATGTTAGTGCAACTTACCAAATGAAGAGTATGTAAGCCCTCATATGCTGAAAACCTTCTTTCTCTGTAAGAGAAAGCTGGTTCATGCAATTTTAAGACTAAAGCGTGTTCACGTGAAAGATGTTTCTAACAAATGTAAATGTATGATATTTGCAATGCAAAAAGACTGATTTTAATGTGTTTGGAGTTTTTATGCTCATAATCTTATGTTAAAGCTTCTACGCACAAGAAGGTTAGATAAGTGCTTCTGAGAACAGTAACATTGTGTTATAGCAACTAAACAAATGAAGAGAATGCAAGCTCTTATTTGCTGAAAACCTTCTTTCTCTGTGAGAGAAAGTTGGTTCATGCAATGTTAAGACTAAAGCTTGTCTAGATTAACGCTTGTCTTAAAAATGATAGGAAATGTTATTTGCCATGCAGAAAAACAGTTTATAATGTGTTAGGCGATTTATATTCATGAAGTTAGGATAGAGCCTCTGAGCACAAAAAGCTTAGATCACTTCTGAGAACAGTAACACTGACTTAGTGAACTAAACAAAATGAAGAGAATGTAAGACCTCATATGCTGACAACATTCTTTTTCAGTAAGAGAAAGTTGGTTTATGCAATGCTTAGACTAAAGCATGCCCACAAGAAATATGCTTCTAACACATGACGGTAATTGCTCTTTGGAATGCAGAAAGACAGATTTTAATGTGTTAGTAGTTTTTTATTCATGAAGTTAGGTTAGAGCCTCTGAGCACAAGAAGGTTTGATAAGTGCTTCTGAGAACAGTAACATTGTGTTAGTGCAACTGATCACCTGAAGAGAATGCAAGTCCTCATATGCTGAAAACCTTCATTCTCTGTGAGAGAAAGTTGGTTCATGCAATGTTAAGGCTAAAGCTTGTCCAGATGAAAGCTTGTCTTAAAAATGATAGGAAATGTTATTTGCCTTGCAGAAAAACAGTTTTTAATGTGTTAGGCGATTTATATTTATGAAGATATGATAGAGCCTCTGAGCACAGAGAAGGATAGAATTAGTGCTTCTGAGAACAGTAAAATTGAGTTAGTGCAACCTTAAGAAATAAAAAAGAATGCAATTCCTCATATGCTGAAAACCTTCTTTCTCTGTAAGAGACAGTTGGTTTTTGCAATGTTAAGACTGAAGCTTGCCCACTTGAAAGATATTTCTAAAAATTTAAATATATGATATTTGCAATGCAGAAAGACTGATTTTAATGTGTTAGGAGTTTTATGCTCATAATGATATGTAAGAGCGTCTTAGAATCTTTGTTTAGTGATTCAGGGAACAGTAACATTATGTTAGAGCAAGTAATCAAATGAAGAGAATGCAAGTCCACGTATGCTGAAAACATTAGTTCTGCGTAAGTGAAAACTGGTTTGTGCAATGCTAGACTAAAGCATGCACAAAAGAAAGCTGCTTCTAACATATGAGTGTAATTGCTATTTGGAATGCAGAAAGACAGATTTTATTGTGTTAGTAGTTTTATATTTATGAACTTAAGAAAGAGCCTCTGAGCACAAAGAAGGATAGATAAGTGCTTATGAGAACAGTATCATTGTGTTATAGCAACTAAACAAATGTAGAGAATGCAAGCTCTTATTTGCTGAAAACCTTCTTTCCCTGTGAGAGAAAGTTGGTTCATGCAATGTTAAGGCTAAAGCTTGTCCAGATGAAAGCTTGTCTTAAAAATGAAAGGAAATGTTTTTTGCCATGCAGAAAAACAGTTTATAATGTGTTAGGCGATTTATATTCATGAAGATATGATAGAGCCTCTGAGCACAGAGAAGGATAGATAAGTGCTTCTGAGAACAGTAACATTGTGTTAGTGCAACTAAACAACTGAATAAAATGCAAGTCCTCATATGCTAAAAACCTTCATTCTCTGTAAGAGAAAGTTGGTGTATGCAATGTTAAGACTGAAGCTTGCCCACTTGAATGAGGTTTCTAACAAGTGAAATTAAATGTTATTTGCAATGCAGAAAGACATATTTTAACATGTTTTATGCACATTAAGCTTAGATAAGTGATTCTGTGAACAGTACCACTGTTTTAGTGCAACTAAACAAATGACAAGATTGCAAGCCCTCATTATGCTGAAATCCTTTCTCTTGTAAGTGAATGTTGGTTCATGCAATGTTAAGACTAAAGCTTGTCCAGATGAAAGCTTGTCTTAAAAATGATAGGAAATGTTATTTGCCTTGCAGGAAAAACAGTTTTTAATGTGTTAGGCGATTTATATTTATGAAGATATGATAGAGCCTCTGAGCACAGAGAAGGATAGAATTAGTGCTTCTGAGAACAGTAAAATTGAGTTAGTGCAACCTTAAGAAATAAAAAGAATGCAATTCCTCATATGCTGAAAACCTTCTTTCTCTGTAAGAGACAGTTGGTTTAAGCAATGTTAAGACTGAAGCTTGCCCACTTGAAAGATATTTCTAAAAATTTAAATATATGATATTTGCAATGCAGAAAGACTGATTTTAATGTGTTAGGAGTTTTATGCTCATAATGTTATGTAAGAGAGTCTTAGAATCTTTGTTTAGTGATTCAGGGAACAGTAACGTTATGTTAGAGCAAGTAATCAAATGAAGAGAATGCAAGTCCACGTATGCTGAAAACATTAGTTCTGCGTAAGTGAAAACTGGTTTGTGCAATGCTAGACTAAAGCATGCCCAAAAGAAAGCTGCTTCTAACATATGAGTGTAATTGCTATTTGGAATGCAGAAAGACAGATTTTATTGTGTTAGTAGTTTTATATTTATGAAGTTAAGAAAGAGCCTCTGAGCACAAAGAAGGTTAGATAAGTGCTTATGAGAACAGTAACATTGTTTTATAGCAACTAATTAAATGAAGAGAATGCAAGCTCTTATTTGCTGAAAACCTTCTTTCTCTGTGAGAGAAAGTTGGTTCATGCAATGTTAAGACTAAAGCTTGCCAGATGAAAGCTTGTCTTAAAAATGATAGGAAATGTTTTTTGCCATGCAGAAAAACAGTTTATAATGTGTTAGGCGATTTATATTCATGAAGTTAAGAAAGAGCCTCTGAGCACAGAGAAGGATAGATAAGTGCTTCTGAGAACAGTAACATTGTGTTAGTGCAACTAAACAACTGAACAATATTCAAGTCCTCATATGCTGAAAACCTTCATTCTCTGTAAGAGAAAGTTGGTTTATGCAATGTTAAGACTGAAGCTTGCCCACTTGAATGTGGTTTCTAACAAGTGAAAGGAAATGTTATTTTCAATGCAGAAAGACATATTTTAACATGTTTTATGAACATTAAGCTTAGATAAGTGATTCTTTGAACAGTACCACTGTTTTAGTGCAACTAAACAAATGACAAGATTGCAAGCCCTCATTATGCTGAAATCCTTTCTCTTGTAAGTGAATGAATGTTGGTTCATGCAGTGTTAAGACTAAAGCTTGCCCACATGAAGGATGTTTCTAACAAGTGAAAGGAAATGTTATTTGCAATGCAGGAAGACATATTTTAATGTGTTAGGAGCTTTATACTCATGAAGTTGTTTTGAGCTTCTGAGTGCAAGAATCTTAGTTTAGTGATTCAGAGAACACTAACATAATGTTAGTGCAACTTACCAAATGAAGAGTATGTAAGCCCTCATATGCTGAAAACCTTCTTTCTCTGTAAGAGAAAGCTGGTTCATGCAATTTTAAGACTAAAGCGTGTTCACGTGAAAAATGTTTCTAACAAATGTAAATGTATGATATTTGCAATGCAAAAAGACTGATTTTAATGTGTTTGGAGTTTTATGCTCATAATCTTATGTTAAAGCTTCTACGCACAAGAAGGTTAGATAAGTGCTTCTGAGAACAGTAACATTGTGTTATAGCAACTAAACAAATGAAGAGAATGCAAGCTCTTATTTGCTGAAAACCTTCTTTCTCTGTGAGAGAAAGTTGGTTCATGCAATGTTAAGACTAAAGCTTGTCTAGATGAACGCTTGTCTTAAAAATGATAGGAAATGTTATTTGCCATGCAGAAAGACAGTTTTTAATGTGTTAGGCGTTTTATAATCATGAAGTTAGGATAGAGCCTCTGAGCACAGAGAAGGCTGCAAGTTTAGAGTGCTTTATGCAAGTGACATGTTTTATGTACATTAAGCTTAGACAAGTGATTCTCTGATCAGTACCACTGTTTTAGTGCAACTAAACAAATGACAAGATTGCAAGCCCTCATTATGCTGAAAACCTTTCTCTTGTAAGTGAATGTTGGTTCATGCAGTGTTAAGACTAAAGCTTGCCCACATGAAGGATGTTTCTAACAAGTGAAAGGAAATGTTATTTGCAATGCAGAACTAATGAATTTAATGTGTTAGGAGTTGTATGCTAATAATGTTATGTTAGAGCTTCTAAGCACAAGAATCTTAGTTTAGTGATTCAGATTAGTGATTTTAATGTGTTAGGATATTTATACTCATGAAGTTGTTAGAGCCTCTAAACACTAAGCACAAGAAGCTTAGTTTAGTGATTCAGAGAACAGTAACATTATATTACAGCAACTAACCAAATGAAGAGAATGCAAGCCCACATTATGCTGAAAACATTCTTTCTCTGCAAGAGAAACTTGTTTTGTGCAATGTTAAGACTAAAGCATGCCCACATGAAAGATTTTTATGAACAAATGTAAGGAAATGTTATTTGCAATGTAGAAAGACATATTTTAATATGTAAGGAGTTTTAATATCAAGAAGTTTTGTTAGAGCTTCTAAGTACAAGAAGCCTAGTTTAGTGATTCAGAGAACACTAACATTATGTTAGTGCAACTAACCAAATGAAGAGAATGAAAGTCCTCATATGCTGAAAACCTTCATTCTCTGTAAGAGATAGTTGGTTCATGCAATGTTAAGACTAAAGCTTGTCCACATGAAAGATGTTTCTAACAAATTAAAGGAAATGTTATTTGCAATGCAGAAAGACTGATTTTAATGTGTTAGGAGTTATAATCTCATGAAATAAGGTTAGAGCCTCTAAGCACAAGAAGCCTAGTTTAGTATTTCTGTGAACAGTAACACTATGTTAGTGCAACTAAACAAATGAAGAGAATGCAAGCCCTCATATGCTTAAAACCTTCTTTCTCTTTAAGAGAGAGTTGGTTTATGTAATGTTAAGACTAAAGCTGACCCACATGAAAGATGCATGAAATTAAATGTTATATGCAATGCCAGGGGCGTAGCCATCTTTTCAGAAGTGAGGGGGACAGAAATTACACATATTTCACACACACAAACACAGAAATAAAACATTACAATATAACATTTCTGTAATCTATATAGCCTACCAGTCAACAGTTTTTGAACAGTAAGATTTTTAATGTTTTTAAAGAAGTCTCTAAAGAAGAGTCTTTTTAAAGAAGTCTCTACCAAGCCTGCATTTATTTGATCCAAAGTACAGCAAAACAGTAAAACTGTGAAATATTTTTACTATTTAAAATAACTGTTTTCCATTTGAATATATTTTAAAATGTAATTTATTCCTGTGAACAAAGGTGAATTTTCAGCATCATTACTTCAGTCTTCAGTGACACATCCTTCAGAAATCATTCAAATATACTGATTTGCTGATTATCAATATTTAAAACAGATGAGAACATTTTTTTCAGTATTCTTTGATGAATAGAAGGATCCAAAGATCAGCATTTATGTGAAATAAAAAGCTTTTGCAACATTATACACTATATCATTCAAAAGCTTAGTCAGTATAATTTTTATTTTTTGGAAAATAAATTATAGAAATGAATACTTTTATTTGGCAAGGATTCTTTAAATTGATCAAAAGTGATGAAAAATTCATCATTTTACAAAAGATTTCTATTTCAGATAAATGCTGTTCTTCTGAACTTTCTATTTATCAAAGAAACCTGAAAAAATTTTACTCCGCTGTTTTCAACATTATCATAATGTTTTTTTGAGCAGCAAATCAGAATATCAGAATTATTTCTGAAGGATCGTGTGACTGGAGTAATGATGCTAAAAATTCAGCTTTGAAATCTCAATAAATTACATTTTGAAATGTTCAAATAGAAAACAGTTATTTTAAATAGGCTAGTAAAAATATTTCAAAATTGTACTGTTTTGCTGTACTTTTGATCAAATAAATGCAGGCTTGGTAAACAGAAGATACTTCTTTAAAAAACATTAACAAGCTTACTGTTCAAAAACTTTTGACTGGGAGTGGATATTATAGGCAACTTTAATTTTTCTCTAATTTTTCTTTTAATTGGCTTAGAAATCTATAACTGCTGGACAATAACACATAATAAGGATTTGTTTGTATACTACAAACACTTTTTTATCACATAATAAGGCAGAATAGTTTCTGTACTTACATGCTATGTCAATTAGCACTGCATTGTTCATATACAAGATAAATTTGGTTTATGCAATGTTAAGACTAAAGCTTGCTCACATGAAAGATGTTTCTAACATATGTATGATATCTAGGTGAAGGAGTCTCTATGTGCTGAGATTTTTGTGATGTGAGGTTGCTAGCAGATGGTCAGGTTAGCCAGTCTGTCAGCTTCCTGTCCTGGGCCCCAGTTAGTCACCGCTATGTGCCCAGTTTCTTGAGAGAATAGCGGCACCATAGTTTCAAGAACTGTGTAAGCATTTTTAAAAAACTGTAAATCATAAATAAGTATGATTACGACAATGAGTAGATCCTGTCACGTGTTGTCTAACCCCAATAGAGTTCAGAATGTCTATAAATACTGATCCCAGTGCATCTTTTTCGTTATCAAAATGGATAATAAAATCACTAACAATTAAGACTTTATCTGCAGCCAGCAATAACTCAGATAGAAAATCTGCCAATTATTTGATAAAAGGCTGTATGGTGCCCTGGTGTCCTGTATACAGTAGCAGTACACTACAGTAACACTTATGACACTAGATAATGCTAAATAAAGCACCATTACTTCAAATGAATCATACTTGAAATCAGATTTCTAAAAATCCTGAAAATATTAATATAAATTGTAATAACACCTCCCCCTTTACATTTTGGATGCAGCTCATGCTCATTACAGTAATATTGGGGGGTAGACTCATTTACAAGTAATGCAATCTGGTTTTATCTAGGTTTCTGTCAAACAGAGCACATCTAGGTTTTGATCTGTGATCATATCATTTACACAAAGCACTTTCGTAGAAAGGGGTCTGATATTCATTAAGCCAAGCGTTATCATTTGATAATCTGTATTATATCTGCTTTTTATTTGTTGAACATCAATTAGATTGGTATTGGTTTTGACGTTTTTTTTTTTTTTTTTTTTTTTTTTTTTGCTAGTTTTGGGAACAGACAAGATGGTGGTCATGGTGATGGTGAAGGAGCCTCTATGTGCTGAGAATTAACTGTTTTCTGTGACATGAGGATGCTAGCGGAAGGTCGGTTTAGCCAGACCCAGAGGCAAACTAAGATGAAGTTGGGGCCCCAGGCAAAATTAAAAGATTATTTTAATTTTGTTATATATATATATATATATATATATATATATATATATATATATATATATATATATATATATATATATATATACACTGATATATTTACAGTAACAATTTATTCTGAAGCAATATTTTCATCAGTGTTCTATCAGCTTTTACATACTCAAATCTGCATATTTTTATTTACCTTTAGAAAGGCCTATTTTTACAAATGCATAAATAATGTTTTGATATATTAAACATAAAACGTTGAATACTAATATTTGAAATTATTTAAATAATAAAAAGATCATTTAAATGTGAAGTTAAAACCTCCAGCAGGCGGCAGCAAGTCACTGTTAATTAGTGAGTCATTGCGATTGAACCGAATCATTTAAATGTTTGAAACACTGTCATGTTGCTCAGAGACGCAAAATAGCCCTGTGGCAGTTATCGCTACTATCAGTGGCTGTGGCTTTGTTTGGAATTATTTATGTTGTCGAGAAAAAAAAAAAAAAAAAAAAAAAAAACCTTTGTAATCATGGTCATTTTTGGAGAGAAAAAAAACAGACTCATGTGAAATTGATTGATTATATGAAGTGGTATAAATATATAAATTTTCTGCCCCCATGTTTTGAATTTGTGATAATTCTGAATGTATTTTAGTAGACTGAATCATGCAGTGAAAGAACGCACTGTAAATGGGCACGCGCACTAGACTTCGTAATGCGTGCACTCTGTAGGTGTTCTGAATGTTTTTTTGTTTTTTGTTTTTTTTGCGTCGTCAGAATATTCAGCAAAATAGCTCACTTGTCGAGGTATGTTACTTTATGTCATATTAGGAATAAACGAAACATTTTGAATTTTTTATCTCAGTGTGTTTCTTCTGAGTTTCTTTATGTGTGTTACGCTCATTTGTTTTTATGTCTCTCACAAAGAGACAAACAGTGAGCCTCAACAGCGCGATACCAGAAATAGGCCTACACTAACCATTATCAATCGCCATTTACACTGAATGTAAGCTTATAAAATTAGAAGAATCATTCTCTTGTTTCAATGCTTCGCCTGTTATTATTTATTTATTTGTATTTTTTTTTTGATCACATGTTTTTATCAATCTATTTGTCCGGTCGGGCAAGTAAAACAAAAACGAAAACATTTTAAACTAGCTATAAGGCTGATCAGCTGTAGCTCAACCTATATTATTATTATTATTATTATTATTGAGAATATTAGGTAGTTCTGTAACAGTTACGTTATTCTGCTTTCTTACCCTGATTCTCTCTGATGATGCAGTAACGGTCTGTCCAATGATTGTAAACAGTCATCATGTCCGTCAGACTTGAGATATTTTAGCGGTAATGTGACATTTGTTTTAATAATTATCGCCATCATTTACCGCTGGCATGTATCGCTCTTTTCCTGTTCTTGCTTTTTTCCGCTTCTGGCTGACAGAAGAATAAGCCCTCTTCATGTTTAAATTAGCAAATGCACGATTAAGCGCTGTGCCAGTTTGAAAACGGCGGCTGACGCATCACGAGCAAAAAGCATGCACATCCAGCTTAACGCGAGAGGGGGCCCCCTCGGGGGGATTCAGATATATTGCTCCATGTTATATTAATAATGACATTTCCGATTGTTCAGATAGTCAGCTGTAGGGGGCCCCCTCAAAATGTGGGACCCCAGGCAATTACCTGCCTTGCCTGCCCTATTGCTACGCCTCTGCCTGGACCCCAGTTAGTTAAGTACCAACTCTAAGACTATGTGCCATATGTCTATAGAGAAGAGCGACACCACCCCTGGAGACCATCTCTTTTCAACAGGTCAGGTCTGCCCCAAAAACTTATCCAATTGTCTATGAAACCAATGTTATTCTGCAGGCACCACTTAGACATCCAGCCATTGAGTGACGACAGTCACTATTACAATCACTTACTAGATGTATGTACAGTAGTTGCAGGGAGGGGACCAGAGCATATTACAGTGTCTGACATTGTACTTGCAAATTCACACACCTATTTAATGTTATTTTTGTGATGTCCGACTGGCAAAGTTGAACATCATTAGTGCCGATGTGAATAACAATCTTTAAGGCGAATGCTAAAATTACATTTAGCATTAGTCAGCATTTGTATTGTGAAAAGTATTTGCATGATGGAATAATTAAATATATATATATAAAATTAACTGTAGCTTGTGTGTATGTGGAATGTGTTACATGAGATACAGAGATTAATATGGCCTTCAACCCAGGAAGGCAGAGCTCAGTTAGAGAGGAAGAAGACAATCCAAGAGCAGAGCCAAGATATGAAGACAGGAACACATTCTTCTTTTATCCTTGACCATGTGACTAAAACCACATCACAAGATATTCAAAACGGCTGATCAGCAGACTACAGCTCGCCCCACTCTACAAAAGGTATAACAATTGGCAGGTCTTTCCCTTTTTCATGTTCTTACTTCTGTACTTACTTATATTGAAATTGAATTTATACATCCATATTTTAAAAAAAAATTTAATTCCTTTTTAAAATAGTTATGTGGTGTAATTCTTGATGCCACAGGGGCTGGGGCTACTCCATGGTCTTCTGTGCTGGTCCAGCAGCAGCAAGTTATTCCAAAGCCCTTTGTGCTGGTCCAGTAGAGGCAGTGGGCCGCTTAAGATAACCACAAAACTACATATAACTATTTTGAAAGAAACCATTTAAATAAATATTAATAATGAAAATACTTGCTTCATTAATGTTATCTTTTGAGTGCGAAAGCCACAGATCCAGATCCAAGTTCAGCACACCTCCAAGAAAAGTTTCTTCAAAAGAAATTGGCTTCATACATTTTTTTTTTTTTTGCCAGACATTTTTCTTCTCTTGTCCTTGTCCACTTTTGGACACATTGCTAATTAAAAAAACCCATATCCAATTATGCAATTTTATTATGCTTTTTTTTACTCGTTGAAGTTAATAATACAGCTGTAAAGTAGTTTTTTCTCTCAAGTTTTTTTTTCTTAATTTTGACATGCCCCCTGTCCCACTATTACAATCTACTAATCTGTTTGTCCAGTAAACATTAAATGAATTTTTATATCAGTTCTAATAAATGTTATTTTGTAGCCACAGTTAATGGCTTTCTATATGTTCAAATGCATTAGAGCATGTAACAAGATCGGCTCGTTAAGGGGTTTTGTTTACAAGCAGTGACCACAGAAACCAGCTCATGAAATTGTGGACAAAAGTTTTATTACCTTAAACACTAACACATAACCAGTCTAAACACATTCAAGCATTCATTGGTAAAAGGGAAAGTAAAGGTGAATTAATTGAAATGTTACAGAAACGAAGATATGGAAAAAGAGTCAGTTAACCACTTGAGCATAAACCATCAGCGTCTTTGTGACAGCTTACACTGAACCTCTGTTTAGTTTGGTTAAATACATGATACTTGCATTGTCTTGGCCATTGAATGAGTGTCTTGATGCAGTCTTGGATGAAAGTAATGATGGTTCGATGGCGTTGAAGTTGTAATGTGAACACCAACCGGAAGAACAGCCCAAGAGGTGCAAGAGACATAGGGTCACTGATGTCAAATCTTTTAACATATGTAGATGTTACACCTCAATGTTTCGCTTGACCAATGAAAAAGGTTGAAAAAAGTTGTAATTTTTGGAGGGAAGAAGTTTCTTTGGAAGCTGACTCATTTACATGATCAGAGTAGGCTGGCAGTTTTGTGTCCCTTTATTCTCTGATTACTGTATCTAGAGTGACGTTATAAAGATGTGTGTGACCATAATTAAAGAAATGAAGATACGATCATTTCAGTATGAATCTCGACACCAATAAGGTTGAGCTAATGAGTTGATCATAAAGCATGCATAAAATTCAATCCGAGCAGCTGAGACTTTATTCATCTTCAAGAAACGACACATCTCTTCCATCTACACTTGACCATCTAAAACAAGCATCTACTTTTTTCTTTTTATTTATTGAAAAACTTGACGATCTAACAGTAGCACTCTCTATTCTATTTCTATTATATCTACTTTTTTATTTTTATTTACTATAAAAACTTGACCCTCTAACATTAGCACTCTCTATTCTCTATTTCTATTTACTTTTTATTTATTATAAAACATGTACTATGTTAGACTAACTGCGACTTGTCACAGGTCTTACATTTTGTTGCTCTTTTGTTGGTTTGATTGCTTCTATTGTCATAATTTGTAAGTCGCTTTGGATAAAAGCGTCTGCTAAATGATTAAATGTAATTGTAATGTAAATATAAAACAGTATACAATACACAAAAGGACAAAGACAATGTAAAAAAACAGCAATAATACATACAATGTCTTGGGGATATGCATGTTTATTCATAGGAAGGTTTTTCTAGAAATTAATTGAAATAAGTCCTTTTCTATGGGACTTATGTGTCTGTTTCAAAGTGAATTAAGTGAGAGTAAAACTTTCACTAAATTCATTTGGGTTGTAAAAGCCATCTTTTCTTGTTTATTGTTCTTACTGCTATGGTAACCATTGGACTGGTGCCACATTGGGGGTTGGGGGTTTGGGGGAGGGGTCTATAGACCCTCATGGTTTGCTTGTTGTGTGTGAAGAGTAGTAGATTATTGGTCAAATATAACAAATAATTGTGTTTCTAGTCCAGCTGTTACTCTAGTCACAGCTGTTGAGAGACAGAGTTGCGTCAACTCCATTCACTCCAATGGACCAGTTTTATACAGCAATGGTGAATTGCGGAGCCTCTCGATAGTTCCGGGAAGCGGCATAGAGATGCAGCAGAAGAGACCAGTGTGATGAACTTTTAAATGGCAAGACATTTATAGAATAAAACTGTATATTATCAGCAGAGCTAATCAAATTACCTTGTGGATTAAAATAGATTATTATTAGATTATTCCTCACTAAATTTGTAGATTTAGGGAATTACTCATTCTCTAGTTGCATTGATCATTGTGTAATTAAGACTTTAAAATGTGATTTTTGTTGGTGGGGAGTTAAATATTAGAATTAGATTTATTGCAAAGGATGCTTAAGGACCTAAGTGAGAATGAAAAAGTTTAAAATAGGTGAGCAGTGTTCATTTCAGAATCATACTAGGCTAAATTACCAAAAATGTATTATATACAACTACTTTAGAAGTAATTACAGTAAACCTGTACTTTATTAAGCCTACTGTATTTTATACTTAAACTTCTCAGCTACTGTAGAAGCACTGTGTGGCGGAGGAGCAGTGATGCCACAGGACTGATATAGTATGATATGGATCATCACATTACCATTTCTCCTGTGCTTTTCTCTTACTCTATCTTGCTTTCAGAACAAGAACCACCTGAAGACTCCCTGTAATGAGACATCACACTCACAATGAGTATCAGTTCACTGGATTTTGCAAGCCTTTCAATGTTCTTTGCGAAAAAGTGCTAATTTTAAGTAATCTATAGCTAAATTTAAAAGACTTCAGATGACCCAGCACCTGTGAAGAGATGACGCCAACCCTTGAGAGGACTTCAGATGACACCAGCTCTGAATAAACATACTACAAATTTATGGGGAAAAAAGGAAATAGGAAGTGTGTTTTAACTTCAGCACACATTGACTGATTTTGAATAAACTTTAGCAGATTGTTCGTTGTATGAGGCCAATCACATAGAATGGCTATTGGGAGTCAAAGTTAAAGCATCACTAACTGGCAGCAGGAAGTGTGTCATTTATAGCTTTATTCTTATTTTGAAGTCACTCACTAGGATGAATACTGAATAATAAATGTTGATTTATTATTATTATTATAAATAAAAGGATATGACAGAGAAGGTTATGGAAATCAGGAACCACCATCTTCAACAGAATGTACATTCTATTTTTTCGAATACTTGAGAAAAAAAGTATACATAAACATACTGTGGCAAACAGGCAAAGCTAATATCAGAAGAGCATAACAAAGACTTGAACTTTGCTTCTGTCATGTTATTACCATCAAGATTTTGCATTTCTGCACTTTTCCCCTGGTATTTTGCCTTTGTACTGTATCCTTCTCTCTTTGTAAAAAATATTCCATACCCTGTTACTTCCGTAAACTATGTTACAAAAAATGCTTTATCCCCAATCATGTGACCAGTATATGTGATGACATTTTCTTATTCGGCACACATTTTGAACAAATTATGCTGTGTCCTCTTAATTTATTCTATATTTAATCTCCAATGAACCTTCAGGTTACAAGTAGGACTTTCTAAGCATTAGGTCACAACTGCTATTACATTGCTACCAGTCAACTAATTTATCCTGTAGAGCAAATTCTCAGATAAATTAGTTATAATCCTACTCTGATGATAATTATTTGCCATTGATCTTTTTATTTAAATCATAATTTATCCCTATATGTGTCAGAGGGGAGTGAGTGTGTGTGTGAACGTGGGCAGGTGTGTGCGTGCATGAGTGTGAATCAAGAGGAGGAAGATTAAATGGATACTTCATCAATTTTACAAAATTTACAATATATTGTTAATTACATTTAAGTTCTGCTGTAACATGCTGTTCTGCCATTTACTGCTGTAACTCATCATCCGATTGGTTGCTTCCACTGGAATACAAGTAAAATATTCACATGACAGTCACAATATTGTTTTTTCCTGACTTCAGTACAAATGAGAAAGAGTTTCGAGAAAAGAGAGTTTCAATCCAATCTTAAAGAAGATGACACCACTTGTTCTGCAGCCTTTCTTCATCTGGTGGCAATTAACACAAGGGCAAGATGATGTTTGAATCGCCCCAAAAAGCAGAAGATTTTGTCAACTCAATGTCACAGAAGAGTTTTGGTCCTCCCTCCAAAAAAAAAAAAAAAAAAAAAAACCAAACTAAAAAAAAGAGGCAGCCAAGCAACAGGTATTTCCAGGCCCTGTGAATTTTGACAATGACCCTTTAACGTTTAGACTCATTACACTTCACATAATATTGCAAAATTCAAGCAAATGCATTTCTCAGTAAGTATTTTCAAAATTAAAGTTTCTTATACTCAAGTACCATCATAAAATAAAGGAGCCAAATACTTTTACTGAATTCAGTTTAATGTGGAACAATTTTCCAAAGCATTGAATACATAGAACTTATCAATTCATAAAAAGAAACTTCAGTTTCTGTTTTTCTAATTTGGTAATTGCATAAGTCCAACTGTTTAAAATAAAATCAGACATGGTCCATAATGACACAAGACAAAAGGAAAAGGAATAAAAAAACAAAACAAAAACAGAGCTCATTATCATTTCAAAACATATTTATTATTATTATTGGCAGTTACATTTAAAATTATTTAAGACATGAAAGATATGTGAAACATTTTTAGGTTAAATTTCTTACTCTTCTTTTTCTAACAGTGCCATACTGTAGGTTCATAAAGAGTCAACACTATGTTAAGCTCCAGATTCAGTGCTGGTCTGAGTGACAATACACATGTAATTACAGAAGAAAAAAGAAAAAGGGAAAAAACAATAATAATGTACAATGATTACAATTTGAAATAAATATTTTCTATGTGGATATATTTTATATTTTAATTTAATCCTGTGATGCAAAGCTGAATTTTCAGCATCATTATGCCTGACTTCAGTGCCACATGATCCTTCAGAAATCATCCTAATATGCTGATTTGCTGCTCAGTTATTATTGTTGCTCAGTTATTAATAATGATCCTTATTATCATCAATGTTAAAAACAACAGTGACATTTTACTGTCACTTTTGATCAATTTAATGCATTTTTGCTGAATAAAAGCATTAATTTCCTTAACACACACACACACACACACACACACACACAAACACCCCTAACATTTGAATGGTAGTACATCATGGTTTCTGCACTGGTAAGCAGCACAAACACCCTTACATTTGAATGGTAGTACATCATTGTTTCTGAATGGTAAGCAGCACAATTGTTTCCAACATTGATAATAAGTGAATTCTGAAGGATCATGTGACCCTGAAGACAGGAGTAATCATGCTGAAAATTCAGTTTTGCATCACACAAATAAATTACATTTGAAAAAATACTACAATAGAAACGTTATTTTAAATTGTAATAATTTATTTAAGAAATATTAGTGTTTTACTTTATTTCTGAGCACATAAATGCAACCTTGGCAAGCAGAAGAGACTTCATTAAAAACATTTAAAGTCATAATATTCCCAAACTTTTCATATATATATTTACATTTTACAATTTTTATCACAAACATTTTATAAACATTTCTATTGTGAACGTTCTGATATGTCTTTACCGTGTTATATAGTCTGTATCACAGTCTGTTCCCTCTGACAAGGACCTGTTCTGTTCATGCATGTTTCCTGTATATATATATATATATATATATATATATATATATATATCCTGACGTTGTGTCATACTCAGTCCTCTTGTCCAAATCAGAATAACATACAGACCTTTTTGTATATTCTTCTGATGTATCTTTGCATTCCACTTGCATTGGATTGTCTGTTTTAATTTCTCTCTGTATGGGTGCACAAAACTGTTGGTTTCTTTTCTGTTTCTCCAGTAGAGAGATGTGAGATGTCGATAATTCTTGAACTTCACTTACCACTGATTTAGGTAGTAATGACTTACACGCCTCTTCCTCATCCAAATCATCCTCTGGTCCCAAAGCCCTGAAAGTGACTGAAAACATGTTGATGTTCCCCAAGACATCCGCTGAACCATCTTGCTTCCCCTTCGATTCTAACTCAGAATTTTTGTCTTTAGACATGTCTAATATGAATTCCTTTTGATTCTGCACCCTTGTTGTGTCCATCTGACATTGTACAATGTTAACTGCATTTCATTTCGATATTGATAGCGGTAGGCATGTTATGTTTATTTCTCCTAAATAGAAATGATAAAGACGTAAGATCTGTTCCGTGCATGCATGCCACAACTACTAAATTAGTGATGGTTGCCCAAGATCAATATCAATGCTCAGAGCCCCAAAGACAAAAAAGTGAATTAAGAAAAAAATATTCTGAATTACTAAATTAGAGAAGTTACAAAAAATAAATAAATAAATAAAACCTGCAATTGTATCATTAGTTTTTAAAAATTGCCTAGACATTAAAGTGGTTCTTGAGGCCCACTCAGTGAAACCATTCAGTCATTTACCTAATGTTTAGACCAAGTCTGCAAAACTATAAGCACATCACATACTTTTAACTCAGTTTGCTATTGTAAAACAAACTTTTTGCAAAACTAAATGTATATATATGAATTATATATACACACACACACACACATATATGAGATTTTTTCCCAAAACTTGAAAACTTTTTCACATTCCCAAACCATATGCATGAATGTTCCCACTTGTTAGTAGGGACAAAAGCTACAGTTGGGACAAGGAGATGATTTAATAATGAAATGTTTCTTTGGTGTCCAGTACAATCTATGACAAAATTTGAAAATAATTATTTGGTGGTTTGGATTTTTTGATGCACAGAATATATTTTTCCATACTGTCTCCCAATCAATCTGGTCCACAGATAGCTCCCTTACCCAGATCATGTACAGTGGTAATTGTTTGGCTTAACTTCAAGAAGGCGAGGATAGACAGCAGACACTTCATTTTGTTGAGAAGGATTAGAGAGGCAAATGTGAACTGGATGTGCTTCTAGAGCTGACCCCCAAGGAACTCCATATGCTCTGAGGGCTGAATGTAATTGCAAGAAAAAAAGAAAAAAAAAACTATTGCTGCTTCTATTTCTCTACAAGTTGTGGAATTTGTAGACTCAAACCATGCCTTGACTGCACGCAGTTGGAATGCTTCATGATACAGCTCAAAATTGGAAAGGGAGAGACCTCCCTCCATTTTTGTACGCTGTAGTGTAGCCAATTTTAACTTTGGTTGTTTGCCATTCCAGAGAAAAGTGCGAATTAAAGAGTCAAGTCTTTTCCACAATTTTAAAAGAGGTGGCAAAGGAATCATGGCACTAAGAAAATTAACCCTAGGTAATATATTCATCTTTACAGTCGAGACTCTGGATTGCAAAAGGAAGTGTCCTTCATCTGTCAATATCTCTTTTAAGATTTTGAAATACTTTATCATAATTTATATGTACAATTTCTTTTAGAGAAGGCCTTATAAAAATCCCTAGGTAAGTTAATTGATTTGTGATTGGGATAGTTGTTGTTATTGTGATACTCTGTAATTGTTTCCCAAAATCTGAAAAATACAGTAAAATGTCGTCTGCATAGAGAGATATTGCATGTTGGGTATCCTTAATTGAAATGGAACAGATTTGATCTTGTCTTATTTTTTGAAGCTCGAGGGACAATGCAAATAACACTGGTGAGAGGGGGCATCCTTTCCTCGTTCCTCTCAAGATATCAAATGGTTGGGATTGTAAACCGTTTGTTGCTATAATTGCTGATGGATTATCATAGATTATTCGTATCATATTAATAAATTTCTCATCAAACCAAAATTTACCTAGCACCTTCCATAAATAATCCCAATTTAATCTATCAAAAGCTTTATCCACGTTTAAGGATAAAACTGCACAAGGGGAATTTTTATCTTTACTTTCATTAATAACATGTAGCAACCGACGTATATTGTCAGCAGCCGAAAGATGTGGAATAAAGCCAGATTGATCACTATGAACTAACTAACAGATATATTTTCCAAGACGTAAATCTAAGACCCTAGCATATATTTTTAAATCTGAATTTGTTTATTTATTTTAATACTTTATTTATTAGATTTTTTCTTAAACATATCAAAACCATACAACACACATAAACCAACATATATTCACTCACATCTCACATATAATTATCCAACATATAATTACAGAACAATAAATAAAAAAATAAAATAAAATAAAAAAATAAAATTACGCAGAGAAAACAACAGTAGAAAATTTTGAAAACTTTCAAAATTGGCGCTTCTACACAACGACACTGGATTGCGGCAGTGACGTCAAACCCTGCTCCTTATTGGCTGTCACCTGTGATTTGCGACCACCATAGATTGTTTGCGACATACCAAATTGTGTTGAGTGAGATGCTGTCTATGGTGAGATGGTGAGATGCAGCGTGACGCTTTAAAGGATGGAAATGCAGATCAGGAGAATGTTTGCAGCGATTAAACACTTTAATTTCATTCTGTAACTCACACAAAATTGTTTTGCTGTCAGAACACTGGTAATGTCGCACACGCGTCGTTTTATCTGTTCTTTATACTGTTTTTTTGTAATGTTTTAAATAAATTATTGTGACTAACATACATTTATCCTCCTGTTACACTTTGTATATTGTCAACATGGTTATGTTTAAGATTATAGGGTGGAGTAGGGAGCTTAAAATGATCTTTTTTATATAACAGTATATTAACTAAGATAATAGTCACGGTCAATATATCTATATTGCTTTTTTATTTTTGTTAAGTGGCTAAAAAGTTATGTATAAGGAGTGAGTTAGAGGCTCAAAGATATCTATATAATAGTAAAATATGTTTGCATAAAAAAATATTTATAATTGAAATATCATACAGTATAAGGGATTTGTATAGATTTGTATATCCTGTAACTGAAAGGTATACCAGAACCTTTGCATATGGCAAATAATGTTACATGGTAAATTTACAAACTGCAGTTTGTCAATAATTTATAAAGATCTGCAAATGATATGTAATATATTTACAAGTGATAAATAGTTTTCACTTTTAGGTAAGGGAATGCAGAAAGCTTTGTAAATGATTTATTCATGCATTTACACATCATCTATAACAGGTGTTGAACACTTTGTAGTGTGTACTAAGTACTGACTGGTGAGGATATAGACAGCTGTCTTCTCTGAGTCTTTAACTCTGTGCACCTGATGTGAGCTTCAGTGGAAGGTAAAAGCGGTTGAGAGGTTCACTTCATCACTAGATCCCACACACTCCACACAGAACACAAGTTTGTGCTGATGAGTGAAAGGATTTAACATAAGCCACTGGAATCACCTGACTAAGGCATTTATAAATGTTTATCCACTTCAAAACAAATGAATTGCTCTTCTTAAAAATAGTGCTTTAGCATACCTGCATGTTTGTGCTTTTGAACACAGACCAGCTAACAAATTAGCCAATAAATCATATACTGATCATTTACTAATGGCTTGTTCATCATTTGTTCATGATTAGTAGTTCTCTGACAAACTATGCAAAATCGCATTCATAATCGCAGACGATATAATGGTACAATTATGAAATCGATGAAATCGTTCACGATAATGACAGCTCTTTGCATATTTTCTCAGTGAACTGTGCTCTGTGCAGTAAATGTTGCTCCATCTGAGAGCACGTGAAAATACCACATTTAATAACATATTTTTACTCCAAACTTAAAATCAGTCGAGTGTTTGAAATAAATCCTTCTGTGAGATGATGTGACTTCTTAAACAGAATAATTAAGGAACACACTATTTCATTGTATTCTAAGCAGTGATAATGTCGATTAGCATTTCATTATAGATGTACCTTATTATGATGAAAATTATAATAAGAACTTAGATAAATCATATATTGCCGTAGTCGTGTGTTTATTAGTCACGTTGATTCAATGAAAGCAGTTAAATCTTTTGTTTATTCAGCTACGGCATTCACTAAATTCCAGGGGTTTCATTACCACAACGTAAAATGGGCGTTTCTAGAATAAACACCCATAAAAATGTAAAATGTGCAGTTGTGAATGTAATCTGACACGAAGTCTGCGATCAGGAAAGGTATTTGAATTAATAACAGTATGAATGTAATCTGACACGAAACTCATGTGATCACAGGTATCTGAAATTACATTACCTAATATAAAAGGTATTTGACATGAAACACCTGAGAACAGGACACGTATCTGAAGTTATAACAGTCTGAATGTAATGTAACATGAAACACCTGCGATCAGGACAGGTATCTGAAGTTATAATATATAATATAAAAGGTATTTGACATGAAACCCCTGTGATCAGGACATGTATCTGAAGTTATAACATTATGAATGTAATCTGACATGAAACCCCTGTGATCAGGACAGTTATCTGAAGTTACAGTATAAAAGGTATTTGACATGAAACCCCTGCGATCAGGACAGGTGTCTGAAGTTACTGTATATTACAAAAGGTATTTGACATGAAACCCCTGTTATCACGACAGGTATGTGAAGTTACTATATATAATGTAAAAGGCATTTGACATGAAACGCCTGCGATCAGGACTGGTATCTGAAGTTACAGTATATAATATAAAAAGTATTTGACATGAAACCCCTCTGATCACGACAGGTATCTGAAGTTATAATAACAGTATGAATGTATTCTGACATGAAACACCTGTGATCAGGACACGTATCTGAAGTTATAACAGTATGAATGTATTCTGACATGAAACCCCTGTGATATCGACAGGTATCTGAAGTGAAGGCTGATTTATACTTCTGCGTCGACATACGCTTTGTTTTATTTTAAATAAGAAGGTGTAACATTAAAATATATTAAAGTGCAAAAAACACACACAAAACTCAAATACATACGGAAGGAGGGGTACTAGCAGACCATTCACAGCCCTTGTTTTCCGCGTAGATTTGACGCGCTGTGACATTTTTGGAGAGGTGTACGTCAGGCTACACTGTAGCCTGCACGTACTATGCACAACCTATGGCATAGTTTCGACACAGAAGTATAAATCAGCCTTATATAATATAAAAGGTACTGTATATAATATAAAAGGTATTTGACATGAAACACCTTCGAAGGTCATTTTTAAATGTAATAATTTTTCACATAATATAATAGGCTATTGTATGAGAAATTTATTACATTATGAACACACTGACAACTTATAATGTAATAACATAAGGTAATACCAGCACATAATTTAAAACAATTTTTATTGTTTACGATATCATAATTATCTTTCAATATAATAAATTTGAGCAAAAAACAATCATAGTTTTATTAAAAGAAAATTAGGTTTTTTAGGCTACATTGTGATTTTTATTTTTATATTTTACAAAAAGCTATACTAATTTTGTGATTATGACATGCTTTATTTTTGAGATGTAGGCATGGTTTCACAGACAGGGCTTAGACTAAGCCAGGATTAGGCCATAGGTCAGTTAGGACATTTAAGTAATTTTTTATAAACGTGCCTTAGAAAAAACATTACTGGTGTGCCACCAATATAGTTTAAGATCAGTCAGAGCAAGTTTCTTTCAGTTGAAACAGCTCAGACTTAAATTTTAGTCTGTGAAACCAGGGATAGTCATTTAAATGATTGTTACAAAATCTTGTTTATATTCTACACGAATGTATAGGCCTAATGTATTTATAATTTTGCCGATATGATTAGATGGTTTTATCTTCCTGAAGTAAATGTCATGTAACTGACACGTTCTTCACGGGCTGTTATACTGATGATTTCCCTGGTTAAAACCGCTTATAGGTACAGAAATTATGCGTGATTGTAAGTTGTACTTTATTTTTCAGCATATCCTCTGATGTATACTGTAAGAATCCACCCGACCAGCCCAAAAAGTGCTGCAGTATGATTTGTCCTGAATGCAGATTTGTGGAAGTGTGTGGACACCCTCCATACATAAGAGAGAGGGGAAAAAGAGGGAGAGAAGGCAGAGCCTCAAGAAGAGAGCTCCAGTGAAGAAAAAAGGCAGCTAAGAAAATGAGACAGAGCAACAGTTACAGTCTTCTTTTATCCTTTCCTTGGCCATGTGACTAAAACCCAAATGTGAGACATTCAAACTGACCAATCAGCAGATTACAGATTCACCCACTGTGCAAAAGGTGTGACAATTAGCAGACCCCGATGTATACACTTGCTGGCCAACAGGCCTTGATCAATATCAGCACTTCTGTGCCTTCAGGAATGCCAAATGTCCCTTTTGTTGCTCAAGATAGGTTTGGGACAGGAAAACAGCAGTCTTTGATAATTTTTGACCCTACAACATTCATGTTATAACTTGTATTAAAGTGAAAAATTGTTCATTAACTTGTGCTCTGTGCTGCCGTTGGCTGAGGCAGATAACACGATCTATCCCCACCATCTAAGCTAAAATAACCTCAACAATAACAACAACAACAACAACATTGAAATAAGAGCGTATGCATTTTACGTGCATCTGGCTGATAGATCAGCCATGATTTATCTATCAATCAGATGCATTTAAAATCACTTTTTCAGGGCCGCTGCTGGCTAAATGGGTGCCCTAAGCAGAATAGTATTGTTGTGCCCCCTCCCTCAAAAAAACAAACAAACAAAAAAAAACCTACTATAAGGGGTCAAAATTACGATGGCGTTTTAGTGGCAGTTTGAAAAAAAAAAAATTTTAATTAGGAGATTAAAGTCATAATATTTAGAGAATACAGTCAACATACTTCAGAATAAAGTCTAAATATTACGAGAATTTAAATAGTAGAAATTAAAGTTATATTATTTTGAGAGTAGGCCTTTATTGCTCATGTAAATATCCCGGATTGAGAGCACCGGGATAAGTTTCCAGCTAGGTCACCGGAATTGATTTGAATATTGTTGCATCCGAGCGGACGCATCATCTTACTGGGATGAGGAAGAGTCCATTTTAAGCACTCGCAGAAACAGCTTAATATCAAGAATATGATTTTTATTAACAGACTGAACAGGAACAACTTTTTGTCTTCAAAATCAGTTTTATAGCGAAACACAAATTATGTGTTTTACAATAATGTTTTCAATCTCTTTAATGATCAGATATTGATATCGCTGTATTTATGTGAAACAATTCATTAAATTAAACTGTTTTCTTTGTGAAAATTCCAAATATGTGAAAATTTGTTCTCGAAATATTCCGACTTTATTCTCGAAATATTTCGACTTTATTCTCGTAGTAGGCCAATTACGACTTTATTCTCGAAGTAGGCCTATTACGACTTTATTCTCGAAGTAGGCCTATTACGACTTTAATCTCGAAACATTTCGACTTTATTCTCGAAATATTACGACTTTAATCTCGTAATCTTAAATTTTTTTTTTCAACGTGACACCAAAACGCTGTCGTACAAAATAGAACTTTAATAAAATAAATACATTTTAATTAAATTGTATCATTTAGAAATTACAAATGTTGCTCTAGACAGTTAACTATGGCTATGATTTTATTAATACAGTTGTCTGGTTGATTTTATAGTCTCAAGCATTCAGAAATCACACTAAATAAAATTAAGCAGTTTTACTACGATAAAACCATGTTTAATTTTGGTAAGGGTTGCGATGTCCACATGTTTTTGTTGAAGAAATTAAAGAGGCTGTTGCATTTCTATCACAAAAAGGTGGCCAAAAATTAAATATTATGTGGATATTTGAATAAAATATTTGATCAATATTAAACAAGGATTTGATCGTCATGTAAGTGTTACAACAGCAATTATCAGGCCTTTGGTGCCCTTTGCAGGGATTTGTAACAATGTAGCTTAATTGTTTATTTTGTATTACATTATGTAGTTTAACAGTTATTCAATTAAACCATATGATTATTATTAATTAACCAATCGCGTCGT
Source organism: Cyprinus carpio (assembly GCF_018340385.1). Taxonomy (NCBI): domain Eukaryota; kingdom Metazoa; phylum Chordata; class Actinopteri; order Cypriniformes; family Cyprinidae; genus Cyprinus; species Cyprinus carpio. The sequence continues at coordinate 1,108,266 of NW_024879270.1, read as the reverse complement.
TGTTTTATATAATACATTTTAAGTCATGAAAACTAGAATATTAGGGAGACCAGGGACACTTGTAACGGGGGACGGTTGTAACACCTTGAATTCCTCCAATCAGAAAAAACGTAGAGTGATGACACTCTCTGTGCACATGCTCAGTTAGTTTCCCTCCATTCTTGCCATAAAGGGAGCCACATTTGAATCTTCCTGATGGAGTTATCTACAAAAGATTGTTTTTGAGTTAAAAAAATTCCTTTTCTTTCTGATGTACTTTTTTGGATGCTTTTATAGGATCAAATGTCTATGAATTCAAACAAGTATTATTAGAATCACTGTTTTGTAAGCTAAAAATAGAAATGGCTAACAAGTGTCAAACTAGCAGTCAAGCTAGCTCACAAAAGATGAAAACATCGTTGGTGATACTTGGACGGTTGTAACGCCCCGTTACAACTGTCCCAGTATCCCCAACCAAGTTTCATTTATATTTTAAAAACTAATCAAGCTAAAAATAAAACTGCATAGTTTCCCTTTAATGTGCAAATTAAAAGTAAAATGTGCAATGTGCATTGCAAATTAAATGTAAAATGTCATCAAATCACATTTAAAGGTAATTATCTTTTTTCTATAAAGATAGCGAGTGTGATAGACAGCATGCCAAATATCAGAAAGAGGAAGACAGACAGGGGAGTCCCATTTCCTGTGCTGGAAAGGGCTTCCGATGAAATCAGACAGGGAAAGTCAGTCAGGGGAGTGGCCAAATTATATGGCATTTGCCATGTGACCCTGCACCGATTCCACAAGAAGAGGAGCCAGGGATCAAAGACACTTTACCAGCAATGGCCCTCCTGGCTGTATCGGTACAGCAAATGGGTCTGGGTGGATGCAAGGGGAGGACTTTTTGGACTTCCTCAAGCACTTCCAGACTCACACCAAGTCCTCACTTGACTCAAAAATGCTGCTAATTCTGGACAACCATACCTCCCACCTTTCTGTGAAGGGGATTGATTTTTGCAAGAGCCATGGCATCGTCCTCCTCTCATTCCCCCCACACTGTTCCCATAAGCTGGAGCCCTTGGATCGCAATGTATATGGTCCACTGAAGAGACTGGTATACAACTGCTGTGACAGCTGGATGAAAGCTCATCCAGGAGCCACATTGACCATTTATGATCTGGCAGGCATTGTGAAGAGTGCCCTTCCCCGTGCTGCATTACCGGCAAATATTCAGGCAGGGTTTGCATGCACTGGAATTTGGCCTTTTAATAGGAATATTTTCACTGACAGTGACTTTGCACCATCCCTAGTCACAGACCGCCCCAATGCCAGCGGTCACACCAGAGGTTCCAGCTTCCTCTACAACTCCATCATCCAATGTGGCAACGGTGGCATCATCCCATCACACCATGTGTGGTGTCCATGCCTGAGCCTAAGCCATCATCCTCTGCTATGGACACAACCTTTTCACCCGTGTCCATCAGTCCACACCCAAAAGCTGGCCCAAGAAAGCAGACGACAAAGGGCAGGAAAAAAAGGGAAACCGCTGTCCTTACAGATACTCCCATGAAAAAACAACTGGAGGCCGAGAAAAGCAGGTCTGCAGCAAAAAGAAAAATGAATTTCAGCAACAACTAAAAATCCAAACCAAAGAAGCAGAAAATTCAGGACTCATCTGATGATGAAAATGAATTCTGCATTGTGTGCTTGGAAAGCTTCTCCAGGTCAAGGGAGGTCTGGCTCCAGTGCTGGTCCTGTAAAGCCTGGGCACACAAGGACTGCACAGACAGAAGGGATTTTTACACTTGCCACAACTGTGACTCAGACTAGGCCTACCAAGCCCCCCACCCACTCTCTCTCTGTTGTTAAGAATGTTTGAGGTCATGTTTAAACTTTTTTTGAGGTGTTCTACCCAATAAATAATTTTCTTGCATTATAATTTGAGTTTCATCCTCTTTTGTCATTTGTGTGAAAAAAAAGGTAATCATTACTTAAAAACATGAAATGAATAGTCACAATAACATGACTGATAAATAATATTTTTTTTTAAAGTATATGATTGATTCATTATGTATATTTTAGACATGTTACATCCATCCCTGTACACTCGGCGGTTGTAACAGTGGAGAGACTGTATTAAAATCAATTTTGCAACCTGTACATATTTCATAAAACCACTTAAATACATTGTTTCAGCAGTTGACAGATTTAAGTTTATAATATAACAAATTGGTTATTCCAGTAAAAAAATGGTTTTTGATGTATTGCTAAAAATTGCAAAAAGTGTTACAACTGTCCCTGGTCTCCCCCTAAGTCAGATGTGTCATTGTGGTGGTGGTAAATTTATTTTTGAGCTACTGGGATATGGTGCCCACCAGGCAGTTGGTGCCCTACGCAAGCTGCGTACTCTGCGTATAGGGAGCAGCAGTACTGGCGTGCTTTTGATGTGTGAGCACATGGGTGTATAAACAAGGTAGTCTATGTATGACCTGAAGATTTATTCAAATCCAAAACGCCCAGTAGAAGTAATAACTTATGACATGCAGGAAATCCCTAATATGGACAAAGGCATCCCACTATTGCTGTAGCTAAAAAGGTAATTTCAGGGGTGTATTCCAGAAAGCAGGGTTAACTTACCATGAAATGTACCCTGAATTCTTGGTTGATTAACCACAAACCTTGCTTACTCGAGGTATGTGGTTCCAAAAACGCGTCCGGGAGTAAGTTCATTCAACTCAGAGTATGTATCTGATTAAGACTCAAGACATTCTCAACAGAGCGATGAATCGACGAGTCACTATAGAAACGGACGCTAAGAAAAAGCTGTTTCTTTCTTCTTCTTTTGTCCATTAGTTGTTTACATGCTTGGTGCATATCGCCACCTAATTGATGGCTGTGTAATCATTTTTATTTTTTTTCCATTAAACTTTAATCCTTGAGAATGTGAATTATATTGTTTGTTTTATGCTAAATATATATTAAGTCATATCAGATATGTATTTTGATTTAGATTTTAATCATTGTAGAAAATGCAGATCCATGTGTGAGATAATATAAAATGTAATAAATAAATAAATATATATAAGTTAAACATTACCTTGTCATAGTGTTTTATAATTTATACAGATGACTCTTATATATGCCAATAAAAGAAATAATCATATTAGAATAATACATTACCTTATTACTTATATTAACGCTTCCTCATTAACATATATATATGTTAACCTCCGGAGCAGGTTAAGTTCAGAGAGTGAGTTGCTATGACTACTAACATACCCTGAAAGTTACCTCCGTTTTTGGAACCGAAAGTTGAGGTTATCCGCTAACTTACTCTTAAACATACCCAGGTATGTCACATAACCTGCTTTCTGGAATACCCCCCAGGTCATTTCGAGGTAATAAATATAATATATGAATAATCCAGTGCTAATTGACATAACATTTAATACAGTATAGAAACTATTCTGCCTTGTGTTTGTATAAACCAATCCTAAAATTGTCATTAGGAAAATACAGAAAAAATATTATAGAATACAAATTCTATAATATTCATATTAGCCCGGTCCTGTCAACACTGCACTGGCTCCCTATCAAACATCGTATAGATTTTAAAATCTTGCTTATTACTTATAAAGCCCTGAATGGTTTAGCACCTCAGTATTTGAACGAGCTCTTGTTACATTATAGTCCTCCACGTCCGCTGCGTTCTCAAAACTCTGGAAATTTGATAATACCTAGAATATCAAAGTCAACTGCGGGCGTCAGATCCTTCTCCTATTTAGCGCCCAAACTCTGGAATAACCTACCTAAAATTGCTTGGGAGGCAGACACACTCTTGCAGTTTAAATCTAGATTAAAGACCCATCTCTTTAACCTGGCTTACACCTAACATACTAATACACTTCTATTATCCAAATCCGTTAAAGGATTTTTAGGCTGCATTAATTAGGTAAACCGGAACCGGGAACACTTCCCATAACACCCGATGTATTTGCTACATCATTAGAAGAATGGCATGTACGCTCATATTAGTCTGTTTCTCTCTTATTCCGACTCTTATTCTTATCTGACTTTGCTGCAGCCTGGAATTGAACTGGTGGTTTAGTCTGGCCAGAGGAGAACTTGCCCCACGACTGAGCCTGGTTTCTCCCAAGGTTTTTTTCTCCATTCGGTCACCGATGGAGTTTTGGTTCCTTGCTGCTGTCGCCTCTGGCTTGCTTAGTTGGGGACACTTCATTTACAGCGATATCGTTGACTTGATTGCAAATTATTGCACAGATACTATTTAAACTGAACTGAGCTGCATGATGACATCACTGAATTCAATGATGAACTGCCTTTAACTGTCATTTTGCATTATTGACACACTGTTTTCCTAATTAATGTTGTTCAGTTGCTTTGACGCAATGTTTTTTATTTAAAGCGCTGTATAAATAAAGATGACTTGACTTGACAAATTATTGGTTATCATCCAGAAGTGTACAGGTTCTTCTCAATAAATTAGCATATTGTGATAAAAGTTTATTATTTTCCATAATGTAATGATAAAAATTAAACTTTCATATATTTTAGATTCATTGCACACCAACTGAAATATTTCAGGTCTTTTATTGTTTTAATACTGATGATTTTGCCATACAGCTCATGAAAACCCAAAATTCCTATCTCAAAAAATTAGCATATCAGTGAAAAGGTTCTCTAAACGAGCTATTAACCTAATCATCTGAATCAACTAATTAACTCTAAAACACCTGCAAAAAGATTCCTGAGGCTTTTAAAAACTCCCAGCCTGGTTCATTACTCAAAACCGCAATCATGGGTAAGACTGCCGACCTGACTGCTGTCCAGAAGGCCATCATTGACACCCTCAAGTGAGAGGGTAAGACACAGAAAGAAATTTCTGAACGAATAGGCTGGTACCCAGAGTGCTGTATCAAGGAACCTCAGTGGGAAGTCTGTGGGAAGGAAAAAGTGTGGCAAAAAAACGCTGCACATTGAGAAGAGGTGACCGGACCCTGAGGAAGATTGTGGAGAAGGACCAATTCCAGACCTTGGGGGACCTGCGGAAGCAGTGGACTGAGTCTGGATTAGAAACATCCAGAGCCACCGTTCACAGGCGTGTGCTTTTGAACCAGAAACAGCGGCAGAAGCGCCTGACCTGGGCTACAGAGAAGCAGCACTGGACTGTTGAAAGCAAATTTTGCATGTCATTCGGAAATCAAGGTGCCAGAGTCTGGAGGAAGACTGGGGAGAAGGAAATGCCAAAATGCCTGAAGTCCAGTGTCAAGTACCCACAGTCAGTGATGGTCTGGGGTGCCATGTCAGCTGCTGGTGTTGGTCCACTGTGTTTTATCAAGGGCAGGGTCAATGCAGCTAGCTATCAGGAGATTTTGGAGCACTTCATGCTTCCATCTGCTGAAAAGCTTTATGGAGATGAAGATTTAATTTTTCAGCACGACGTGGCACCTGCTCACAGTGCCAAAACCACTGGTAAATGGTTTACTGACCATGGTATTACTGTGCTCAATTGGCCTGCCAACTCTCCTGACCTGAACCCCATAGAGAATCTGTGGGATATTGTGAAGAGAAAGTTGAGAGACGCAAGACCCAACACTCTGGGTGAGCTTAAGGCCGCTATCCAAGCATCCTGGGCCTCCATAACACCTTAGCAGTGCCACAGGCTGATTGCCTCCATGCCACGCCGCATTGAAGCAGTCATTTCTGCAAAAGGATTCCCGACCAAGTATTGAGTGCATAACTGAACATAATTATTTGAAGGTTGACTTTTTTTGTATTAAAAACACTTTTCTTTTATTGGTCGGATGAAATATGCTAATTTCTATTTGAGATAGGAATTTTGGGTTTTCATGAGCTGTATGCCAAAATCATCAGTATTAAAACAATAAAAGACCTGAAATATTTCGGTTGGTGTGCAATGAATCTAAAATATATGAAAGTTAAATTTTTATCATTACATTATGGAAAATAATGAACTTTTATCACAATATGCTAATTTTTTGAGTAGGGCCTGTATTTGATTTCTTATCCAATTAAAATACATAAGAAAAAAAATAAAGCATGTCAATAAGACAAAAGGCAAAAGTTTTTATTATTTTTTTATTTTTACATTTCTGCCCCCCATTTCTGTGTTTTCTTTACTGTGTTCTTTAGCCTGTTGATTTTTATTCATAGTATTCAGCTAACAACGAAATATTTTGCAATAAGAGTTAGAGTTATGTAGCCTGGTAATACCAAACTCTGCTACTTCGCTTTGCTTTGTAGACAGAGTCTGGGAGGGTATAATTGACAAGCGTTTACTTTCTCGTGGGGGGGGGGCGCTTGTCTGAAGTTTAAAATCATTGGTGTACCCGTAAGCCAATCACATAACGTTTGGTTATGACGTGTGTTATGCGCCGGCTCAGCCGCCTCAAACTTCCGCTGTAAACAGGTATGCGGCAAAAACAAAACCATCGAGCGAAATACTGGGGTCAAGATGGCTGTGAACGACTTTTGCAGATTATGTGAAGTAATGCCGTGTTCCAGGCAACCCGTAACCCGTGTTCTTCCAACCTTCTACCCATGAAAGTGCACTGGAAGAGCAGTCAAACCCGTGACTTCCCACCCGTAAACTCGTACTAGATTGATGTACTCCCAGTTCCGAGCTTTGACGTCACATAGCCCGTGAAACAACAATGGCAGCCCCTACGGATAATATTGCCTACGGATGCGGTGTTTATGCAAGTGGTACACGTTGAAAAATAGATTTTAGGACAATATAACGTTGCAATAAAATTAATAATCTAGCTACAATTCCTTGCGCTCCAGAAGTTTGGCGTGACTTGCCTGGAATGCTACAAAGTCGTGAGTCGTGGTTTGAAGTCGTGACTTACAGGCTCAAAAACCTTCCTGGAACGCAGCATAAATCTACGCATCCATGGTACAATTAGTGCATCTAAACTAGTATTTGACAGTAGAGACAAACAAGAAAATAGTTAGGATTAGTTTGTTAAACACAGCTCTTCGTTCATTTCGAGTCTGTCAGAAATGCTGCAACTTAATTGCAAGACTACAGCATGACATGGCAATATTCAAGGACTAGAAAAGAAAGGAGACACTGACCTGTCAAAAGGGTGCCAGTTCAAGCTCGACAGATAAAAGAGACTGAGATACACCCTCTAAAACTCCAAGGACCATAAAAAATATCTGAGGAAGGGCATGGACTTGCCATCACGGAGCAGTGTCACCGAGGTGGGTTAAACACTACAATGCTTCAATTGGCAAATGTCGGGAATATTCTCCACAACAGAGCGAATAGCATCCTGCATCTCCATGTCCACTGTCGTTTTAGATTTTCCTAACCTAAGCTACAATCTTTAATTCGGTGCTAAGCATCTACGTCATGGCTCTCAGCCTGCCCTCTGTTCATTGGTTGGACGGCTGGTGCGGAGCCGGAGATAATCTGGGAGCTGGTTTGCTATATCAGACTGAGTACAGAAGCGAACTGAAATTGAGCAGAAGTATGAAGTCTGACATAGTCAGGCTTAGAGTTATCCAAGTTTTTAAATTTTTTTTAATTTATTTTTGTATTATTATTTTTTTTTACCTTATTGGAATCAAAATTAGGAATTGACAAGAATCAGAATCATAAAAATTCAAACGATGCCCAACCTTACCCATACGCCATGTTATTTTTTTAAGAATTGAGCCTCTTGAGCCTCAAGAAGAAAGCTCCAGCGAAGAAAAAAGGCAGCTAAGAAAAAGAGACAGAGCAACGTTAACAGTCTTCTTTTACCCCTTCCTTGGCCATGTGACTAAAACCCAAATGTGAGACATTCATTCTGACCAATCAGCAGATTACAGCTTCACCCACTGTGCAAAAGGTGTGACAATTAGCAGACCCCGATGTATACACTTGTTGGCCTACAGGCCTTGATCGATATCAGCACTTCTGTGCCTTCAGGAATGCCAAATGGCCCTTTTGTTACTCAAGATAGGTTTGGGACAGGAAAACAGTAGTCTTTGATCATTTTTGACCCTACAACATTCATGTTATAACTTGTATTAAAGTGAAAAATTTTTCATTTAACTTGTGCTCTGTGCTGCCCTTTGCCTGAGGCAGATAACACGATCTATCCCAAACTACATTAGACTTTGTTAACTTTTTTTTTTTTTTCCAAATTTGTTCATTAAAAAAATGCCTTCAATTCAAAGACTTTTCTCTCTGTGTATAGACTGATCATTTCTGCAGAAATGAAAGCAAGACAAAGACAAAACTCTGTTTGGTTTTTCATTCTCAGTCTTCACTATTATTTCATTACTTTATTAAATTAGAATTTCCATTACAAAAAACCATCAAAACTTCCAGCTCAGCTGCGGGGGTGGGCCATTCTAACCACGCTATGCTTTGACTGTCAATCACATGCGTTGTCGTTTTGAATCAGCATAATTAGCATTTCAGTATTTTAGTGAATGTGAGCTATGCTTGGATTTTAAAATCATAATTTTGTCAGCTCCTCAAATGGGTCATATGTCGATATTACACTCGGTTGATAGAAGAATGCAGTTATTGCATGAATGGAGCAAGAACAAAATAAGTATCTAAAATACATGCACATAGTTCAGTTGAATGGTAAAAATCGCCCTCTTTAACAGCGCAGTTAAACTAAATGTACGAAGCTAAAATAACCTCACTAAGACATTGAAATAAGATCGTATGCATTTTACATGCATCTAGCTGATAGATCAAGCATGATTTATCTGTCAACCAGATGCATTTAAAATCACTTTTTCTGTGTGCGTGCTTCAGGGCCGCTGCTGGCCAAATGGGTACCCTAAGCAGAATAGTTTTGTTGTGCCCCCTCCCTCAAAAAAAACAAAAAAAAAAACCCACAACAACACCTACTATAAGGGGTCAAAATTATGACGGCGTTTTAGTGCCAGTTTGAGAAAAAAAAAAAAAAAAACATTCTACGATTACGATATTAAAGTCTAAATGTTTCGAGAATTTAAATAGTAGAAATTAAAGTTATTATTTTGAGAGTTGGCCTTTATTGTGCATGTAAATGTCCCGGATTGAGAGCACCGGGATTGATTTGAATATTGTTGCGTCCAAGTGGCCGCATCATCTTACTGGGATGAGGAAGAGTCCATTTTAAGGACTTGCGGAAACAGCTTAATATCAAGAATATGATTTTTATTAACAGACTGAACAGGAACAACTTTTTATCTTAACATCAGCTCACACAGCCAATCGACATTCCTGGGCTGTAGCTCTATTTAACGCTTTTTTTTTTAAAATACACTACAAATATATGTGGGATTATTAGCAGAAATCATACCATTTGCCATACTCGTGAGGACAGTATGCTTGGAAATAATATTTCATATCTTCCATTGCATTCGTTATTTGTAGTGCGCCAGCCACCCAATAGCAATAAGATTCATGCTTTTGATAGACCTATGTTTTATAATGAAACACAAATTGTGTTTTACAATAATGTGTTTTCAACCTATTTAATGATCAGATATCGATATCACTGTATTTGTGAAACAATTAATTAAATTAAACTTTTCTTTGTGAAAATTCCAAATATGTGAATATTTATTCTCGTAATATTTCGACTATTTTTTTTTCAACGTGGCACTAAAACGCCATTGTACAAAATAGAACTTTAATAAAATAAATACATTTTAATTAAATTGTATTTAATCTCGCTGGCACCGATACAGGCCACCTCCGTGCGTGCTCTGCAGTTGTTTTTGTGTTTTTGTTAGTTTGTCCTGTCTTTAGTTATATTCCTGCAATCAGTTTCACCAGGGACGAATTGCCGGACATTCGGCACTACACATCTCCCTATATATTACCGGTTTTCAACTATTCTGATGTTTTGCTGGACATTTTCGTCGGTGGAGCAGCTGTGCTGATCACTCGCTTCAAGACGCGAAGACGAGGAAAGAGAGCTGGCACGCTCGTGAAACTCAGAAAACACGGATTTCGAATGCTGTTGCCTGGCATCCATCTGGCAAATCTCCGCTCTTTACTCAACAAATGGACGAATTCCTTCTTCTCTCCCGGACAAATAAGGATTTCTCACACTCTGCTGCTCTGTGATTCACGGAAACCTGGCTAAACGACGCCATTCCAGACAGCGCGCTCCATCTGCCGGGCTTTCAGCTGTTCAGAGCAGACCGCGACGCAGAATCAACGGGGAAATCGCGCGGCGGTGGGACATGCTTTACATCAAAGAAAGGTGATGTACAGATGTAACTGTTAAAGAAGAGGTGTTGTTCAGATCTCGAAACACTCTTTATTAACTGCAAGCCGTTCTATTCGCCACGGGAGTTTCACTCATTCATTCTGGTGAGTGTTTACATCCCTCCGCAAGCACACGTGAGCCTGGCTTTACTGAAACTCGCTGATCAGATCCCAGAGACAGAACAACAACACCCGGACTCTGTTTTAAATCATTCTCGGGAACTTTAATAAAGCAAATCTCTCCCGTGAACTGCCAAAATACAGAGAGCATGTTACATGTCCCACCAGAGACAGTAACATATTGGATCACTGTTACACCACAATAAAGGATGCATATCACTCTGTTCCACGAGCAGCTTTGGGGCTCTCTGATCACTGTGTAGTTCATCTTATACCGACCTACAGACAGAAACTGAAATCAGCTAAACCTGTATTAAGGACTGTAAAAAGATGGACTAATGAAGCAGAGCAGGATCTACAATTTTGTTTTGACCTCACTGATTGGAGTGTTTTAGAAGCTGCTGCCACCTATCTGGATGAGGTCACAGATACTGTAACATCTTATATCAGTTTCTGTGAGGATATCTGTATTCCTACCAGGACTCATCTAACTTACAACAATGACAAACCGTGGTTCACTGCAAAACTCAGAAAACTCTGTCAGGCCAAAGAAGATGCTTACAGGAAGGGGGACAATGTCTTGTATAAAGAGGCTAAATACACACTGGAAAAGGAGATCAGAGTGGCAAAGAGGAATTATTCTGAAAAAATAAGGACTCAGTTCACTTCCAGCAATTCAGCATCAGTGTGGAAAAGTCTAAAGGAGATCACCAATTACAAGACACCATCCCCCAGCACTGTGGAGAATCAACAACTGGCAGACGATCAGAACGAGATTTACTGCAGGTTTGAATGAACACCCATCACCTGCCCTGAACACCTCTCCACACAACCGTCCACACCATTTACACCTCTTGCAACCCGCCCTGAACACCTCTCCAAACAACCGTTCACACCATTCACAACCAGCTGGCCCCCATCTTCACACAGATCTTCAACAGATCACTGTAGCTGTGCGAAGTCCCTTCATGTTTTAAACGCTCCACCATCATCCCCATCCCCAAAAAATCCAAAATTACAGGACTAAATGACTACAGGCCTGTGGCTCCAACGTCTGTGGTCATGAAGTCATTTGAAAAACTGGTGCTGGCCCACCTAAAGGACATTACCGGACCCTTACTGGATCCTCTTCAGTTTGCCTACAGAGTAGGCAGGTCTGTGGACAATGCAGTAAACATTGGACTGCATTATGTTCTGCAACATCTAGACAGACCAGGGACTTATGTGAGGATCCTGTTTGTAGACTTCAGCTTGGCCTTTAACACTATCATCACAAACCTTCTCCTGCCCAAACTAACTCAGCTCTCTGTGCCCACCTCCGTCTGTCAAGTGGATAAACAGCTGCCTGACAGACAGACAGCAGCTAGTGAGGGAAAATACACATCCACCACCCATAAAATCAGCACCGGAGCTCCTCAGGGCTGCGTTCTCTCCCTGTACACCAACAACTGCACAGCTAAAGACCCCTCTGTCAAGCTCCTGAAGTTTGCAGACGACACCACACTCATTGGCCTTATTAAGGACGGTGACGAGTCTGCTTACAGACAGTAGGTTAAAGAGCTGGCTGTCTGGTGCAGTCTCAACAACCTGGAGCTGAACACGCTCAAAACAGTGGAGATGATCGTGGACTTCAGGAGAAACCCCCCTGCTCTCCCCCCACTCACCATCATGAACAGCACTGTGACTGCAGTGGAGTCATTCAGGTTCCTGGGCACCACAATCTCTCAGGACCTGAAGTGGGGCATTCACATTGACTCCATTGTGAAAAATGCCCAGCAGAGGTTGTACTTCCTTCGCCAGCTGAGGAAATTCAACCTACCACAAGAGCTGCTGAAACTGTTCTACTCCGCCATCATTGAATCCGTACGCTGCACTTCAGTAACTGTCTGGTTCAGCTCAGCTACCAAATCTGACCTTAGAAGACTACATAGGGTAGTCTGGACTGCTGAGCGAATCATCGGTACAACCCTCCCTTCTATTCAAGAACTGTACTTATCCAGAGTGAGCAAAAGGGCTGGCAAAATCATTCTGGACCCCTCACATCCAGCACACTTCCTCTTTGAACTGTTGCCATCTGGTCGACGCTACAGAGCTCTGAGCACCAGAACGACCGGACACAGGAACAGTTTCTTCCCCCAGGCAATCCATCTAATGAACACTTGATAATAACTGTGAAACACAAACACTATTTATACACACATACACTTATTTATCTAACACACATAGTCTACACTTCAAATTTGCACATAATATACCTGTACATACAAAACTGCCTATTGTAATATACCTGCACATACAATTGTCAATTTGTATACTGTTATTCCTTACCTACTTATTTTTTTTTTTTTATTTTTTTTAATGTTTTTTGTTCTGTCACTGTCTTTCTGTTGTACTGCAGAAATTCCTCATGTGTAAACATACCTGGCAATAAAGCTCATTCTGATTCTTATTTAGAAATTACAACTGTTGCTCTAGAGTCTAGACAGTTAACTATGGCTATGATTTTATTAATACAGTTGTTTGATTGATTTTATGGTCTCAAGAATTCAGAAATCAAACTAAATAAAATTAAGCAGTTTTACTATGGTAAAACCATGTTTAATTTTGGTAAGGGTTGCGATGTCCACATGTTTTTGTTGAAGAAATTAAAGCGGCTGTAGCATTTCTATCGCAAAAAGGTGGCCAAAAATTAAATATTATGTGGACATTTGAATTAAATGATTTGATCGTCATGTAAGTGTAACAACAGCAATTATCAGGCCTTTGGTGCCCTTTGCAGGCATTTGTAATAATGTAGCTAAATTGTTTATTTTGTATTAGCCTACATTATGTATTTTAACACTGTTATTCAATTAAACCATATGATTATTATTAATTAACCAATCGCCTCGTTGTTTTATATAATAGACTACATTTTAAGTCATGAAAACTAGAATATTATGTCAAATGTGTCGTTGGTGGTGGTGAAATTATTACCGACATTAAAACAAGTTACTCACGTCAAGTCAAAAAAGTTTAACAGGATTATGAACATAGCTACCTGCAAGTAAAGCACGGACTTCATCTCGGGCTTTTTCTTTTCTCTGCGCTGGACTGCGTTGATGTCTTTTCCCTGATATAGCTTTGTCCATTAATTATGATGATCATTTGTATTCAGCCGCCAACATGCGGTGAAAGCAGGTGCGCTGGCGAGGGCGCAGATGCAGGAATGGCGCGTCACGTGTGCTTATTATACTGCCTACTGCGTTCATCATAAAATGCATTTTTTATAATTATATATATAATATATATGCTCATGTTTAGATTTTTATTTTATGTATATGTTAATATTAATATATAACAAAACTTTTTTATTTCTTTGAGCTACTGGGATATGGTGCCCTCCACTATGGAGAACCAAACCTGCCGAAATTAAAAATAAATAAATTAAATAAATAAATGATGATTAAAAACAAAAATAGTTCATTTGAAATAAAATGTAATCCTGAATTATATTTTAAATTACTTTTTTCCTTTATGTATTTATTTTACATTAATTTTTATTCTTTTTAACTTGTATTTACTTATACTTTCATTTTTATATTTAATTAATTTATTTTTAAATGTATTTATTCATGCATTTATTTATTTATTATAAATATTTATTTATGCCCACGTGTATTTATTTCCAGATTTGTTGATTGATTAATTTATTCATTTATTTATTTTTACTTTTCCATGTGCAACATGGAAATGAGGGAGGCGTTCCTTGTGGAGCGCGGGTGAATCAATGGTTGAGAGCTCGCAGAAGCAGCTTAAACTAATAATAGAGATCGGAGTTTGAGAGTTGGATGTGCCAGATCAACTGGAGAGATCCAATATATTTTCACAGATTCCCATTTATTATGTTGAATTATTTAATAGCGACTGAATTCAGTTACTTATCCTCATAGTTACATCATTAAGCCCGAAACCATCTCTAGACACACTCGGTGAAGGTTTCTATGGCATGTGTTCATTTTGTAATCACAGAGAAAATCTTCACTCCCAAAAGCATTGTGAGCATAAGTTTATCGTAAACCAGTTATATCGTCTCTATACGGTCTACTTAGGCTCACAATGCTTTTTGGAAACGCGACCCACTGGCGTAAAGTTGGCTTGATATTAGACGCTCGGTATTTGCAAATTCAGGGACCAACTCTGAAGTTAAATACGACATTAGTATACACGTTTCTAGTTCCAATAGCATTTTAAGAGAATAGCTTACAGTCACAAAACCAACTGTAAAGTGTTATTTTAGGAGTCAGGTATATTCAGTAATATTTACATAAATATATATTTATAAATATATAATTTTTATAAATATAAAAATCTAACGCATATACCAATGTCGTAACCTTAGAGATGGTCCCTAAACTTGCGAATATCGTCTAGTCTAGCGCAAAACCAACTTTATGCCACTGGGTCGCGTTTCCAAAAGCATTGTGAGCCTGAGTAGACTGTAGAGACATTTAGTGCAACTGGTTTTTTGAAAAACTTATGCTCACAATGTTTTTGGGAGTCTTTTCTCTGTGATTACAAAAGAAGACAAGCCTTAGAAACCTCCACCGAGTGTCTAGTAGCGTCATCAACCTACGATGTTGATGGTTCCAGGCTTAATGATGTAACTATGAGGGAAAAGTAACTGAATTCAGTCGCTATAAAATAATTAGAAATAATAATGTGAATCTGTGAAAATATATATGATCTCTCCAGTCCAGTTGATCTGGCACAACAATAGACTGTATAAAAACATGGCCACAACACACTGATGCTTCTGCGTGAGCTCTCAACCAACGATTCACCGGCGTTCCACAAGGACCGCCTCCCTCATTTCCATGTAACACACGGAAAAGTAAAAATAAATAAATGAATAAATATATCTGGAAATAAATACATGTGGGAGTAAATAACTACATATAATAAATAAATACATTTAAAAATAAATAAATTACATATAAAAATGAATGAGAGTATAAGTAAAAAGACTAAAAATAAATGTAAAATAAATACATAAAGGAAAAAAGTAAATTAAAATATAATTTAAGTTTTGGATTTTATTTTATTTGAAATGTTTTTTTTTTTTTTTTTTCATTTATTTATTTATTTTCCTTTTATTAAATGTATTTATTTATCTATGTATTTATTTTTAATTTCTGCAGGTTTTACATGGATTTCTGATTCACACTCCCAAAACTTTGAGTCCATTCAGATGAACATTTTAGAGGAAGATGATGATGATTATTCAGGGTAATTAAGTCGAAATTAGATTCCTGAGGAAATGAACAAAGTCTTTTACATCACTTGAGAGCTGACATGGTATAATAAAAGCACACGGAAGAATTCTGAAATTCTGATAATATAGAGAGATGTATACTGTATTTTATTAAACTTATATGCCAATATGACATTTATTATTTTAATTTTGTTATACAGTTGACAATTTCAAAGCTGGGACTTTGTAACAAAGCTTATTGCGATAACTGAATGGTTTTTAAAGATTATTTAAGAATCAATATTGGTTAATCAAAATGAAGATTGAATAAATACAAACATACAAACAAAAACATTGTCAGCCCAGCCATGGCTGACATGTTTAACTTTAATAGCTTGACCATATTTTTATTTACTTATTTATTTATTTAGCCAATTTCACAGAATAGTATAAATTGGCAAAATGAACAATAATAACTGATTATGAAATGGTATTACTACAGTCTTATTTCAGCAAGCAAGGGTTTCTGTTCTGTTGTGATGATGATCATTTCAGATTTCTCCTCATTGTTCTGTTTTACATTGGCTCCTATACAACACTCATTCTTATGTGTCTGAATCCCGATTGGTCCTTCTATCCACTGATTGTCCTGAGAGCTGTTTGGCTCCTTGTGCAATATCCTCAGCTCACAAAAGTGCTCCTTCATCAGCGTGCTCTCCTGCATTGCCTGAAGTATTGAAGACTGGGACCGTTGTGACAAAAACTTTAAGAGAAATGCCAGAGAGAAAGTCAGTAACAGAAAACAGTTCACTATTCTCTTATTCTTTCATCACCTTTTTTAGGTCCTCTGGCAGGTCAGCATCAGGGAACATAATTCTGAATCCTTTGTAGCCATACCACACAGCCAGAAAGATCAGGACAACAGCGACTAACACCACCAGAAAACTGACCAGGAGCACAACTGCAATAAGCCAGGACTCTACTTCATCTAGGCAGACATAAAACGTAATATAACATTAACATTAATATTCAATATTAAAGGATGTTGAGATTAAGAGAATAAAGGTTAAATCATCGCATTAAAACATTCCGTAAAAGTGTACAACACCACAAACATAAATGATTAAACATGTACAAGTGTACAAACACAAACTGGTTTACTTACTGCTGGGTGTGTTGGTTAAACAGGTTATGTTGCTGGACTGACTTGATTTATTTTTCAAGTACAAAATTTCTACTTCAACGCAGTAGTTTACAAGAGGCTCCAGTCTTGGTAACATAACTCTGTCCTGCTCTGTTATTAGTTCTTCCTGTTGAGAAAAAAACAACAACAACACATTAAGCAGGAAATGATCTGATGATGTCACTGATATAACCAAAATAGATGTCTTGTGTATTTAATTTGGTATTGAAGGGAGAAATGTGTGTTCAGATTGGAAACAGTGTGGAGGGAGCTTCATAGAATGGGTTTCCATGGCCTAGCAGCCACATGCAAGCCTCACATCACCGCAGAGTTTTCGATAGCCATGAGCAGTGTTGGGCACCCCTGCTTTAGAGTTATTGCTAGCCACCACAGATAGATGAAAAGTGGTGGCAACGGTGTGGATACACTCATAGAAAACAACGTGTTTGAAACCGATGTGGATGTCAGTGTAAGAGAGCCTTCAATACCCTAACGTGTGAGGAAACAGCTGATTAGTTTATGAATCGACAGACTGTGCACAAGAAAAAAAGCTGAATTACCCTGTTACTGTACCCTGTTGTTTTCAAGGTGCAGTGATGACATTTTATTAAACATTATGGGTCAAATAGGTTAATAAAAAATGCATTTAGAAAATAGTGTGATTTTTCATTTCATGCCATAATACTGTACTAATTATTTAACACTGTCTGTCATGTTACCTGGCTGATCTTCTTCTTCTTTTTTTTGGAAAGCTGTTATACAAATTCCCTTGTTTGTCCTGAGGACTTTTAAACTGCCCACTGTTTTCCAGCATTTTCTGTATATTTGAATCTTTTCCTACAAGTGTGTGAGGACAGCTGAAGGACTCATATTCAGCTGTTACAAAATGTGAGAAGATGATCAAGAAAAAAGATTGAACATGAAGGCAACATGACACATAAAGAGCAGTGAATCTAAACTAAAGATATACTGAAGTATTTTTGATTGTTCTGAAGTGGAACTATTGCAAGTATACTTTAGGTACACTTTAAATATCTTGAATTTAAAGACTAATATAATCAAAGATCATACAATTCTCATCAATTAGTTTACTTCATTCTTATTCCGAGGTCACCGTAGCCACCAGATCCAGTCTGTATTCAGATCAGATGGTGGATCAGCAGCTAGAGACGACCTCTGTCAACTAGATACCCTGTCAACTAGATACGCCCCAGGGACAGATCCCCTGTGAAGACCTCATCACCTCGATGACCATCAGCACAAGACCACGGGAACCAGACAAGTCCTCTGCACCTGTGTTGCAGCCTGGAATTAAACCACGCCATGCTGGTTTCGTCTGGCCAGAGAAGAACTGGCCCCCGACTGAGCCTGGTTTCTTTTCTCAATTTCTGTCACCGATGGAGTTTTGGTTCCTTGCCACTGTCGCCTTTGGCTTGCTTAGTTGGGGACGCTTGACTGATTGTACAGACACTATTGGAAGAGAGCTGAACTGGATGATGACATCACTGAATCATCAATGAACTGACTTTTATCTGTGAAAATTACTCTGTTATTGTCCTCATGCATTATTGACAAACTTTTTTCCCTGTTTGACACTGTAAAGCTGCTTTGACACAATCAGTATTGTATAAAGGGCTGTACAAATAAAGATGACTTGACTTGCCTTGACTTGAAGACAGCATACAATTCAAAACATTTACATTACAAAAGTCCTTTTAAAGTTTTAACATCCAACCATAAAATGTCAATTATATTTCCTGCAGCAGCTCACCCTGTGTCCTACGGTATTTTGTTATCTATTACTGTGAAGTGACATGACTGGTAGATGTTAAAGACTGTGAGTTAAATCTACCAATCACAGACCCACATGTGGACTGTGGCATAGACAGAAGTCCATAGATAGAAGTAACTGCATGTGATGGGAATGGTGATGGGCAAATAGGAACAAACTGTGATTAATGTTAAACACTAAATTGATTTAGCAATATTCTGTAATGGGGTAGATTGTTTTCTTGTGGTAGAGTACAGGCTGAATGGTGTGTTGTGGGGGCCCAAAGGGTGGTTTCCTTTGAGGCCTAAAAACTTCAGAGACACCAATGCATTCATTACCTTTTTTGTTTCGTCTTTTTTCCAGAAACGGATGAGGTAGGAAATATTGCTGAAGACATCCCTCAAATTCCTTTTTTTCATAGGAGGATCAGTGATATCAACTTCTATTTGTCCTTTTCTGCTTCTGAGTTCTACTTGAGGAGCGCTAATCTCAGCTGCAGACACAAAACACACATACACATGTAATAAATCAGAATAGATAAAACAGGATTCCATTGATGCAAAATGCTTTTTATGATTATTAACAAAATGCAATGTTTGATATACATAGCATTCAGAAAGTCCGCACGGATTTGTGAATCGTGTCCTGTGCATTTGCGAATTGTGAAACATTTCTTGCGTCAAGACGTGCTGACAATCCACAAATAAGTGTATTCCACCCACCGTCTACTCAAGCAACCAGATAAAATCCATATTTCGCTGACCAATCTTAGCACAATCTCGCTATAGCCGATCAGTTTTGAAACAAGTGAAAACAAGTGAAAAGCACACGTGACTACCAACATGGCGGCGCCCTGTGAAAATGCTGTATCTCTACTCGACAAAAACTAACTTTACTTGCACAACGCACACGTAAGAAAACCGAAATAGCACGGAAAAACGTGGCTATGCCACCAAAGAAGATAACTAGTAAAGCAGAGATGGAGAACGAGATGCAGGAAATTCGTAAGTCGCTCAATCACTTGACTGAGGAGTTGTTTAAAGTGACTCACCAGCTGACGAAGCTGATGGGACTTTTCGACGAGGTGAAACAATTGAGAGACTTGATAAAAGAAAAAGACCAAACCATCAATGAGCTTGAATTGAGGATCGACCAGCTTGAACAATACACGCGGATGGAAGACGTTATTATCACAGGTTTGAAGGTCAAACCCCTCTCATATGCCAAAGCGGCAGCAGTGGGGAGAAATGTAAGTGCGGATGCTGACACTGAGGATGTAGAGTCACTGGAGAGACAAGTTGTCACATTTCTGATGGGAAAAGACATACATCTAGACGCGAACAACATCGCTGCGAGTCACACTTTGCCAAGAAAGGACACAAAACAGCCAGCAATCATTTTGCGTTTTGCAAATAGGAAACACAAAACTGATCTACTGCGTCAAGGAAGGAAGTTGAAAGGAACTAATGTCTATTTAAATGAGCATCTTACAAAAAGAAACACCGAGATCGCTCGAGAAGCCCGCGTGCTGAGAAGAAACGACAAGATAAAAGCAACATGGACGAGGAACTGTAAGATCTTCATTCAGCTAAAGGGATCTACTCCAGAACAAGCCAGGGTAATACTGGTAAGACAACTTAAAGACCTTGATCAGTTTAGATAATGTTGACTGAACTAAACAAACAACTAACGAAAAAAGACATTCTTCACGCAGGTTTGATGAACATTACTTTACGCTATGGACAAGAATATTATGTTTGTTCATTTAGACTGTTTCAGATGGATCTCTTTGTCTTCTGTTTGAGCTATGTGGATTATGAAAACGCGCAGACAAACTTTCAGCAAGCTGGAGAATGGATTATTATAGGCTTACTTTACGTTGACTACTGTCGGATAAACTTTTGTGTGCTGGACTGTGGATTACAGGCACATTCTTATGCGCGGATAAACTGGATGATGGGTCCACTTTACGTTGGATGGAGGAAAACTGCTACAAAATTATCGTTACTGTGGATGGAGATCCGACTTATGGGCATCACTTATAATTTCACAATTGGGAAAAGACTTAAAATGTTATATAAAATGTGGACTGCACTGTGGGGATTTGGGAGTACTGGGGTTCTAGGAGCATTTTGTGAGGCGAGTCTTGTGTGCGTGTATGCATATTGGGTAATACATAAAGAGCTATATAAGAACAATTCTAAAACAATATGACTAAGTGTGATTATGATTTGAAGATAGTTAATAGTGATAAAGATGAACATGAATTAGAAAATACTGGTAGTCCTTATAGAAGTGAACTGATTGAACATAGTAATTTAATTGTGCATGACTTTTTAAACTATAAAACAAATGAGTTTGGGGAACATATAGATCCAGATAATAATTTTTATAATAATATAATAAATGAATGTGAATATTATACTGAAGAGCAAAGTAACAACATTAATATGGAAGGAGCTTTTAGCTTGATACATTTCAATAGCAGAAGCCTGTACAAAAACTTTGAAGATATCAAAGAATGCCTTAGTAAAATTAACAAATTCAGTGTCATTGCAGTTTCGGAGACTTGGTTGGATCAAGGCTTGTGAAGTGGAATTGGAGGGATATGAGCTCTTTACTAAGAATAGGATTAATAAAAAAGGTGGGGGTGTCGCATTATATGTGGATAACGACCTGAGCTGTAAAATTGTTGATAGTTTGTCGACCACCACTGAGGGAGTTCTAGAGTGTTTATCTGTCGAAATCACAGTTCTAAAATCTAAAAATATTATTGTCAGCAGTCTCTACAGAACACCAGGATCATGTTTAGATTTATTTAATAAAAATGCTGACAATTTGTTTGGTAACCTTAATAAGATGCATATCGTGTGTGGTGATTTTAATATAAATCTCTTAAATCCCCATAATAATATGAAAACAAGTGATTTCATCACAACTATGTATAGTAATAATCTATTTCCACTTATCACTAAACCCACAAGAATCACAGCTGATACAGCTACTTTAATAGATAATATATTTACGAACAGACCTGAAACCCAAATAACTGCTGGACTGCTTATAAATGATATCACTCATCATCTTCCTGTGTTCAGTATTTTTCACAAACTCCTTAATAGGGCTACTATTTCCAAAGTAGATCAAATTAAAATTATACGTTATAGAACCCCTGAAACCATGACTGCCCTAAAAACCGATTTGTTTAACCAGACATGGGACAAGGTATATGCCACCTCTGACCCTGATAAGGCCTATGACATTTTTTTGTCCACACTATTAAGTCTTTATGATAAACACTGCCCACTAAAGGAATACTCTACTAAAGATAGAACCAACCTAGAGAAACCATGGATAACAAAGGGCATAGCCAATGCTTGCAAAAAGAAAAAATACCTTCACAAATTATTCATAAAACATAGAACCAAAGAAGCAGAGGACAAATATAAATCATACAAAAATAAGTTAATTAACATAATAAGATCTAATAGACATTTCTATTATCATAATATGTTGGAACAGCACAAAAACAACATCCAGAGTACTTGGAAAGTACTAAATAGTATTATCAAGAAATGATTATCCAAATTACTTTGTGAAAGACGGCCAAATCTTAAATGGTAATAAGGAAATGTCAATGGCATTCAACAATTTTTTTGCAAATGTTGGACCCTCTCTAGCCAATGAAATCCCTCAACCGTCAGATGTAAAGGAAATAGATAAAAACATCATTAAAGGAAATGTGAACTCTCTGTTCTTGAGGAGTGTGGATGAAAATGAAATTATCCAAATTGTGAGTAAACTTAAGAATAAGAGGTCAACCGACTGTTTTGAATTTGACACAATCGTAGTTAAAGAAATTATATATAGTATTGTAGCTCCACTCGTATATATTTTTAATCAGTCTTTTCTTACTGGCATCTTTCCATCTAAAATGAAAACGGCCAAGGTAGTACCCATTTTTAAAAATGGAGACAAACATCAATTTACAAACTACAGGCCAATTTCACTACTTCCACAATTTTCAAAAATTTTAGAAAAGTTATATGTTATAAGACTTGATGGTTATCTCAATAAATTCAACCTTATTTCAGATTATCAATTTGGTTTCAGGTCAAACAGAGCAACTGAACTGGTTGAGGAAATATCCACAACGATTGATAATGGAGAGTACACTGTCAATGTTTTTATCGACCTGAGCAAGGCATTTGATACCATTGATCACAATCAGCTGTTGGCTAAAGTAGAATGATATGGTATCAGAGGCATTGCCCATGATTGGTTTAGAGATTATCTTAGTGGTAGAGATCAATACGTACATATCAACAACTTTGACTCTGAAAGAACAAACATAACGCATGGAGTTCCACAGGGCTCTATATTGGGGCCAAAGTTGTTCATAATGTACATAAATGACATTCCGGAGGTCCTGAAAAATTTAAATTGTATCTTGTTTGCTGATGATACTAGTCTCTATTGCTCTGGACAAAATTTAGAGTTCCTCTTGGAGATAGTGGAAAAAGAGCTTTCCAAATTAATAAACTTGGTTTGATTATAACAAATTATCAATGAACTTGAATAAAACTAAATATATTATTTTTGGTAATAGAAAAATTGAGGAACCAATTAAAATTAAAATTAATCATATGGAAATTGAGAGAGTGTGTAGCACAACATTTTTGGGTATCTATATTGATGAAAAACTTAACTGGAAATTACATATAAACTTTCTAAAGACAAAAATATCTAAAGTCATTGGTATAATGTGTAAAATTAAATCATGTATTAATCAAAATTCACTATATTTATTTTATAATTCACTCATTCTTCCGTACCTAAATTATTGTGTAGAAATATGGGAGAATAATTATAAATCTATTATCAAACCTATCTTCATATTGCCAGAAGAAAGCTATTAGAATTGTTAACAGGGTTAATTATTATGCACCAACTAACCCATTGTTTATTAAATTAAATGCATTGAAATTACAGGATTTAGTTGATCTTAGCACAGCTGCAATGATGTATAAGGTTCACAATCTCAAGTTTCCAGTCTGTATTCAGGAGAGGTTTAAGCCCAGAGAGACTCGATATAATTTGAGAGGAATCGGGGTCTATCAAAAAAATAAGGCCAGGACCAATACCAAAGGGAGGTGTTTCTCAGTTAGAGGAGTAAATCTATGGAATAGCCTGGGTGACACAATAAAACAATCTAAATCAATAAAGGTGTTCAAATTTTTTTTAAATCAAATGTGATTGGTAGCTATATTGCATTAGAATGATATTGTTTAGTTTAAATACCATTAAAATAAGTAGAAGGCCGGTGTATAATGAAATGATTCATGGCAGAATTAAGGTAATGAAATGTTTAGAGGAAAATTAACAAGGTGACTTGTGTAATGTTATTAGTAATGGTTTACATTTGAAAAATATCTTCGTTAATATGTTAGTCGTATGAGCTGTTTATATATAGCTGGTAATATTCTTACATCTGTTTCCACTTTGCTACTTTCTGATTATTGTTGCCTCATGCTGGGTTTTTAAATCTTGGTGTAAATAGGGTTAGGCATTAATAAGTGTTTCACTTCAGCCTAAACCCCTTCAGTCATCGCTGTACTATAATAATTCTGTTTGTGTATGTGGTTATGTCTGAATGACTGAAGAAATAAACTACTACTACTACTACCAAGTACACAAAGTTCAGACTTGCGTCCTCGGTAGTTCGGACTTTACAAGTTCGACTCGGGAGTGTGAACTCCTGAGGACGGGAGGACGCAAGTCCAAAAATCCTGCAAATGAAACAGCAACGTACTTGATAACGTCAGTTCCCTTTCATAGGTCACTTCGATGCTGCGGTGACGTCACCGTATGGGAACACCTTTCGGTGTGACGAATGTCTGAAGCCCTATACCATCCCGCCAATTTTATTGGCCAAATAGCGATTGGCACCGCCTTACGCATGCGTACGCATAGTATACCTGAGTGCCGCGTGCTATTTCGATTTCATTTCCTTCAGGAAAGCGAATCATCTGTGCCCTAAGGAAACCATCTCGCGTTCTCAGCGTTTTTTTTTCTTCGAGCAGTGTTCAACTCCTCTTCGCGGACACGATGAGTCAACGAAAGGTAAGAGCCATATAACGGGTTTATCACGGGGAGGCACTCATGAGAGGTTCGTTTAGCAGCCTCTCTGCATGTTCTCTCTGTGATAGCCTGCGGCTACAGTTCTGCACTCGGGAGTGTATTCTCTCTAGGTCGCCTCGCGTCTAACCCCCGCCGTTACGCTTCTGCGGTCGCCGAGGCGCCGCACGAGGCGGTGGTTTGGGGCGATGTGTGCGGCTTGGACTATGAGGACAGTGATGAGCTGGAGTTTTTCCACTTCGTTCGCTCTCCCCCACTCGAGTGTGTTAAATCAACAGATTTGCTTTTACAAACTATGTTTGTCCACCGCGGCTTCGGACTCAGAGTACGCTCTGGCCGGCACATGCGGTTCTCTCCCTCCAAGCGGACAGGAGAAACGCGCCTCCCCTTTCTCAGTGAGCTGTTGAATGTGGTCACCCGCGTGGTGGATAAACTATCCCCCCCCCGTGAGCCGCTACCCTTCTTCACGGACCTCCACCAAGAGGTTTTGAGGTTCTGGAAGCAGCCTTGATCAGCGCGCGTCACGAACGCCGCGGGTTTCACCACCATTGCTGACATGGCGGACCGCGGTTATCGAGCGATGCCGCCGGTGGACGAACTCTCTAGCCGAACGTATCGCGCCGAACTCGGCCGCGGCCTAAAGTCTCGCCCCCTCTTGAAGGCGTGTCGAGTCGCGTCTAATCTCGGCAAATTTACTTCACTTGATGGCGGTTCTAACGAGAAAGATATCGCAGCGGGTGGCTGTGAAAAAGCTGCGGGAGGCAACAGATTTGGCGCTAAGTGCTACCAAACATACTGCCCGAGCAGTGAACCATTCTATGACGGGGATGTTAATGGTCGAGCTCCACCTTGGCTAATCTCGCCGACATTACAGAAAACCTGAGTTGGACGGCAAAAGCCTCTCGTCCTCAATCCCCTTACAGCAGTTCCTGATACTTCTACTGTTCGTCAGGGACTGTGCCCTCCACTAGAGAGCGCTGTTGGACTGCTAATGCACATCCAACCCTCTCACTGCAGTCCCCATGCTCTAACATTGACTGTCTCGCAGCAAAAGCACCTCGAGCATCATTGGATCGAGCTATCACTTGAGCGCTCCCCTCAGACACTCTGATCCCCCTTCAGAGTTTGAGGCACGGCACAAGAGGCTGACTAAGACGGCCCGTTTATGACGGCTCACACAGCTGCCGCGTTCTCGCTAGCGGCGGGGCCCGATGTTTATCTTGTTGGATTAAATCCTGCCGTGGATACACTTCAGGATTATACACAACGAAACGCAGTGACTTTGACGCATGCACTTCCCTTCCTGTTCGTCAGGGACTGTGCCCTCCACCGGAGAGCGCGGTTGGACCGCTAATGCACATCCAACCCTCTCACTGCAGTCCCCACGCTCTAACATTGACTGTCTCGCAGCAAAGGCACCTCGAGCATCATTGGATCGAGCTATCACTTGAGCGCCCCCTCAGACACTCTGCACAATCCAGCCTTCAGAGTTTGAGGGATGGCACAAGAGGCTGATTAAGACGGCCCGTTTATGACGGCCCACACAGCTGCCGTAAGCACGCTAGCGGCGTGGCCTGATGTTCATTTTGTTGGATTTAATCCTGCCGTTGATATGCTTCAGGATTAGACACAATGAAACGTAGTGACTTTGACACATGCGCTTTCCTTGCTTACGGATGCTGTGAGCTTTCCGTGCTCGGACATTAATGCATGTGGGAACTCTTCAGGCGGAGGCTTGGAAACCACTACGTTTTTCCGGGCCGTAGGGTAGCGCTTGCCCGGCATTTTCACTATGGGTGTTACGCACAATTCATCACGGATACACCATTCAGTTCAGAAAGGCCCGTCTCTTTGCCACGGAAATTAATGTTAAACCAAAGGAAATCGTGGTGCTGCGGCAGGAGCATCTCTGCGGGGAATAGGGGCTATAAAAGTACACCCCTCTCAGATGGAGTCAGGTTTTACAGCCGCTATTTGTGTGTAAAAAAAAAAAAAAAAAAAAAAAAAAAAAGTGGCGATTTACGCTGTTTGATTCTTGCGCTCAGGATGAGCAAAGAAATCAAGATGTTAACGGTAAAGTCTATTCTGTCTCAGATTCAACCAAAGAGTTGGGTTTGTCACGATCGATCTGAAGGATGCATATTTTCATATTCAGATCATCAAGAGACACAGGAAGTTCCTCAGATTCGCTTTAGAGGGCAAAGTGTATAAGTACTGTGTTCTTCCCTTCGGCTTAGCCTTGGCTCATCGAGTATTTTCGAAATGCATGGACGCAGTTCTGGCCCCATTGTGGCTCCAGGGCATTCGCGTATTGAATTACCTGGATGATTGGCTGTTGTTAGCACAATCGCAGACTCAAGCACACTCCCATTGGGATCTTGTGCTGAATCATCTAAACAGCCTGGGCTTATGCACAAATTTCCAGAAGTGTGTTTTTAATTCCCTCTCAGTGGATAACCTTCTGGAAATAGACTTGGACTCTCGCGCGATACAACAAGACTATCTCTCCCGCGCATTCAGTCTCTCACGTTATGCCTGCGCCATTTCAAAGCAGGTCGCGCAGTGACGGTGAGTTTGTGCCTCAGACTTTTGGGTCTAATGATAGCAGTATCCCCTGTAATCTGTCTGGGCTTGCTTCACATGCACCCATTTTCAGTGTCGGACGAAAAGCCAAAACATTTCACCCCGTTGTTTTCCGCATTGTACGATTTCGGTGACACGGAGGTGTGTTATGTTGATAAAACCATGGATGTCAGCTAAATTCCTTCAAACTGGAGTTCAGCTGGGGATTCGTGCTTCCTCCGAGACTGGCACGACGGACGTGTCTTTGACCAGTTGGGGAACTGTTTGTCAAGGAAGCCCAGCTCACGGAGCATGGACGACGACACAACACGGCTGGCATATAAACAGGTTGGAATTGCTGGCAGTTTCTATAGCTCTCCAGTATTTCTTGAATCTGCTGATCGGCCGTCATGTACTACTCAGGTCAGACAACATGGCGGTTGTGTCGTATCTGAATCAGCAAGGAGGATTACGCTCTCACCCCCTGTGCAGGCTGGCGAGGATAATTCTTCTTGGTCTCAGAACAGATTTCTGTCGATCCGAGTGGTTCATGTCCCCGGGCACTTGAACTTCGGAGCTGATTTGTTCTCCAGACAGAGCCTGGATCAAAGGGAATGGAGGTTGCACCCCCAAACGGTAGCCTTATATGGCAAGTATTTGGAGAAGCGAAAGTGGACTTATTCATGTCGAGCACGACTACGCATTGCCCGCTATGGTTCTCCCTATGCCCTCCATCGCCCCTAGGCATGGATGCATTAGCTCATGATTGGCCCAGGACCAGCTTATGCTTTTCCTCCAATTCGACTAATTCCAGCAGTGCTATCCAGAATTTGGCAGGACAGTGTGGAGCCACACATCCGTGGTTTGCGGATCTGGTCAATCTGTAGCGGGCTCTCCATGGGAGATTCCCCTCAGGCAGGACTTACTATCACAAGCACGAGGGATGACTTGGCACCCAAGGTCAGATCTATGGAAGCTGTTGGCGTGGCCTCTGAGCGGAGTGAGTTAATATGTCCCGGTTTTTCAGTTGGAACCACCGAGACTATAATGAATTCTAGGGCAGTTTCTACGAGACACTTTATGCTTTCAAATGGAAACTGTTTACTGCCTGATGTGGAATTCATAATTTAGATCCAGTTTACTGCCCCGTGGCTTCAGTACTGGAGTTTCTTCAAGACTGTTTTTCTGATGAAGTAACACCAGCCACTCTTTAAGTTTACGTGACAGCCATTTCAGCTAACCACGTATATATAGATGGTACTTCAGTGGGCCATCATCCGCTGGTCTCTTGCTTATACGGGGTTTGCGATGGCTAAGGGCTTTTCCGCCCTGTGCGAGTTCCTTCATGGAATTTATTTATTGTGTTGCAAGGTCTATCAGAACATCCGTTTGAGCCCTTGGAAATTATAAAAAATAAATAAATCCTACTTAAAAGACAGTTCTTTTTGTGGCTTATCCTCCCTCATGAGAGTTGGGGATTTGCAGGCTCTTCTGTTTCGCCCTCGTGCATGGACTTTTCACCAGGGTTTGTGGAAGTACTGCTGCGACCGAGGCCTAATTATATCCCTAAGGTCGCCTCGAACCCCTTTCACTTTTAACAAGTGGTCTTGGAAGCTTTACTCCCTGCTGAGGCGGGGCTAGGAGATCTGAGTCTTTGCCCTGTCTAGTGCTGAAGACTTATGTTGATCGAACAGCTCCATGGCGTGAGTCTGACCAGCTGTTGTCTGTTAGGACACAAAATAGAGGCTGTGTTGTCACAAAGCAGCACATGTCCCATTGGTTGGTGGAGACTATATCTTTAGCCTATGAGGCGCGCGGACTCGCTTCGCCCTTAGGAAGTAGAGCTCATTCCACGAGAGCAGTGGTTTCATCGAAATCATTTCTCAGTGGATCTTCTATATATGATGTCTGTGCTGCGGCAGGATGGTTCTCTCCGAGCACTTTTGTCAAGTTTTACAGTCTTGATGTGAGGATGGCTCCTGGCTCCCGGGTTCTATCCGCTAGAGCAGATGCTTTCCTTGGATCCCAACTATCAGGTACGTCAGGCGTTATGGTATAGGGTTCCCATACGGTGACGTCACCGCAGCATCGAAGTGACCTATGAAAGGGAACATCTCAGTTACGTATGTAACCACGGTTCCCTGAATAGGGAACGAGATGCTGCGGTCCCGGCCGTTCCGTACCTTGATAGCATTTCTTCAGTTCATGAAATCTGAGCGAAATAGCGCGCGGCACTCAGGTATACTATGCGTACGCATGCGTAAGGAGGTGCCAAGCGCTATTTGGCCAATAAAATTGGCGGGATGGTATAGGGCTTCAGACATTCATCACACCGAAAGGTGTTCCCATACGGTGACGTCACCGCAGCATCGAAGTGACCTATGAAAGGGAACCGTGGTTACATACGTAACCGAGATGTCAGCTCGCTTTGGCTACTCTGGTTATCTTCAAGGTATGTATACAATATGATGAAATATGATATCAAACACACTGCCTCTTTTCGTGTTCATTTAAACATATTAATAGCCACAAAAATGTAGTTCGGGAACATACATACATTACAGTGAAACGAAATATTATATCAAACAGCAGTGCCTCTTTCTGTTTCATTTAAAATATTAATATGCTCACAAAAATGTGGTTCATGCAATGAATACACGCATTACAATAAAACGAAATGATATCAAGCACCCCCTGCCTTGTCATTTTCTTCAAAATATAAAACACAACCCATTTCGTTTTCATTTTAACAATATAAAACATTAATATGTGGTTTAGGTAATGTGTGCACTTATACTCTGATAATCTTCACTGTATAGCCTATAATAAAATGAAATATGACAAGCACAACTCTGCCTTTTTTGTTAAAATGCAGTTTTAATGAACAATATAGCCATTATAAAATAATAAGTATAAAGTATAAGAGACTTGTGTAATTGGGGAAAAAGACAACAGCAAACAATTCGGTCAAATGTATGCAACAAAGTCAGCGTTGTAACATATTACGATTAATAAATAATTTATTAAACATAACTTTGTGCTCAGCCAAAACAACACGACCTCATGTTTAACCACTACAGAGACATCAGAGCCAGCAGTAAATGTCAGAAGGACTAGCCGAGGTGAGGCTGCTCTCAGCGGATACATGAGCACTGAGCGCCCGCTGATCGTGTGGGTCTCACGTCTCCAAAATCGGCGAAGCAAATTTTCAAATAGGTGCTATCTTTATAAATAAACCACAGATTTGAGTTTTAAACAACTACATTCTCGCCAGAAATACTCTTAGAACTGCATTTCATGACACAATAACAGTAATATTTTGAAAATTATGCGGGTTTTCTCCTCCACCATTAACGCTCGCTGGTCGAAATGCATTCTGGGATACCTGGCTGCCTCAAGTTCGCACAAGTCACCTCCTGATGCATCCTTGATAAAAGGGGTGGAGCAAGAACACATCCGGGGATTTGAACTGTACTTGGCTAGATGTGAACCAGAGCCCATCTACGGAGAGCCTTCCCACTCCCTATTAAGTCCTATTGTACCGAATTTTGGTTGCAGTTCCACCAGAGTTCCACTGGGGGCGATCGCCATGAGTGCAAAATGAATGGGAGTCTATGGGGCTAGACGGCTAAATTTTGTCCTTTTCACCCGATTGCCGTTGAGAAATCTCAGATCTGATTGTAGGTTTTGCAAGTTCAACATGGGTTATAGGTCGAAAGTTGAATGAACAAGTACTTGTCCTTTCGATTTCTTACAGGTTGAGTTGTTGTTGCCCATAACACGCTAGCATTCTGCTAATGAACGTATAACATATGACGTCATTGACATTTTAAAAGACTTTTTAAAGCAAATAAGTGACTCTAAAAAGCAATGTGTAATTTCTTTGCATCTCCTTTCGAATACAACATTCAAATTACTAGATAAAAAATTATATCCTGAGAAAAGTGGATTTTGAGGGGTTTTCTGCCATTGACCTCCATTCATTCTGCACTCGTCCTGTGAGCACCCTCATATGGAATCAGAGTGGAACTGCAACCAGTTCAGAAGCCGGAAGTGTAGTGAGAGTGAAACTTCTCGCCATATTAGACATTCTCTGATGTGAACTTTGAATTGCAACAGTACCTGGGCGACAACTGATGACGTTTCACAAGAACGCAAGTACAGACAAGAACGCATATTGAGAAATGGCTAGTCTCTCCTGAGATAACTTCATTCATCTGCATTGGCTCAAATAGGTAATATAAGAGCCATAAAATGGGTACAGTAAAAGATTTTTAAAATGGGATTTCGTTAGGCATTTTCAAAGGCACGTAAAATATAATAATGTGGCTTGGCATGATACACAGTCTAATGGTCTAACGAAATCCAATTTTAAACATCTTTTACTGTACCCATTTTATGGCTCTTATATTACCTATTTGAGCCAATGCAGATGAATGAAGTTATCTCAGGACGAGACCGCCCTGATTGTAAAGCAAAACAAAAAATATTAAAAAATAATTTGCTATAGCGAGATCGTGCTACGATTGGTAAGTGAAATGTGGCTGTTTTCTGATTGGCTTGAGTAGATGGTGGGTGGAGTCCACATATTTGTGAATTGTCAGCATGTCTTGATGCAAGAAATGTTTCACAATTTGCAAAAGCACAGGACGTGATTCACAAATGCGTGCAGCTATCTACAAATGCATAGGACGCAATTCACAAATAAATGCCAGGCAAAGTTGTGGTTGTGACATAAATATGTATTTGTGAATATGTTTTTTTTATTAGCAAATCTCATTTTATTTATTTGTGAATTGAATTCATGTTTGTGAAACTTTTAGATTTATTTGTGGATCTCATTTTATTTATTTGTCAATATGTTTCTTTTTTTTCTTTTTTTAATCTCTTTAAATTTATTTGTGGATCATAATCTATTTATTTGGAATTAAGCAACAATTCTCCATATACCCCCCCCACCACTCACAATTCAAGAAATGGCAATTCTGAGCAGTACGCAGATGGTGTACACTCTTCTGTGTCAGCTGCGCTGCGTTGATGCGCTGTTTGCTTTGAAAAAACAAAATGTAAATACACGTAAAAAACGTATCCTTATGGTGCGGCTGACACAGAAGAGCGTAAGCCACTTGCGTACTAGTCAGATTTGTCAAAATGGCTGAATAAAGTCGTTATTTTTGTTTTCTTCATGTAAAAAAAGTATTCTTGTTGCTTCATAACATTGCGGTTGAATCACTGATGGCAGATGGACTATTCTGATGCTTTTCATACTTTCCTGGACCTTGACAGTGTTATTTATTTGGCAGTCTATGGGACAGACTCAAGCCTCCCGATTTTCATCCAAAATATCTTTAATTGTGCTCCGAAGATGAACAAAGCTTTTGCGGGTTTTGGAACGACATGGGGGTAAGTGAATAATGACAAAATTTTCATTTTGGGATGGAGTAACCCTTTAATGCCTAGTTCACACTACAGGATTTTAAGCCCGATTTTAGCCTGATTTGCAAGTTAAAGAGCTCGCTGACAGGTTGGGCTGTGATCGGGGCAAAATCAGCGGGTGATCAGCGCTCTGCAATCTTTATGTGTGAACTACACAACGATGCATCAAGCAGGCTCACTGATGCGTCGCTTACATCTTGCCGACAACAAACAAATATCTAGCATGCCAAATATCTGGACCTGTCGGCCGACTCAACATCACGTGGTGTCCGGTGTCATGACGAGCTACAGCCAATGAGAGAGCAGGGCATAGGTTGAGGTCACCGGGAGAAAAACAACAGCAGCAACATGGCTTAAAGAAATGTTTAGACACAATAAATGGAACAACATTTTTCATAGAGCAAACAGTTTGCAGAGCTTATTTCTTCCAGACATCCATTTTTAAATAAACAAATCCTGTTTCACTTGTTGTTTCGTGTCATTCCTGTTCCAATTCTCACTTGTGTTTTCGTGACAAAGTGTGGTTTGTAGAGTCGTTGGGTGACAGAGTTGTTGTCAGCTTGTGTAGTGTGTAACCCCTGGTTGCAGATCATTTACATAGTGTCACGTAGTGTAAACACCACAACGACTTAAAGTCAAGTCACCTTTATTTATATAGCGCTTTAAACAAAAAAGATTGCGTCAAAGCAACTGAACAACATTAATTAGGAAAACAGTGTGTCAATAATGCAAAATGACAGTTAAAGGCATTTCATCACTGAATTCAGTGACTTGATTATCTAAAGACAGATAATCAAGTCATGCAGTCTGAACAGCAAAGCAATTTGCCTACGTTTAAGGGACCAACATAGCTCCTTCATCTGCAGAACTTAGACGTGATCAATGGATTTCATGTAAATTGGGTTCCTGTCTGCTGTGCTACTTAGTATTTTGCGATTGTAGCTCCATGTAGCTTTGTTTTTCTGTTGGAATCTTTATCTTACTATCACTTTCTGTTGTTTAAACTGCTAAAATATAACTTAATTATCACCACACTTCTGATATTATCTAACATACTAATTTGATATAGTTAACATTTTAAATCTAAATCCCGAGAGCAGCATGTTTACATTCAGTTAGCCTGGTAGCCTGTCATTCGTGCCTACCATTTCTTTTTCTTTCGCTCTCTTGTTCTGTTTCTTTTATCTTTTGCTCCATTTTTCACGAGTTCATCAAACAACTGTGGTTAGTCGGAATCATTCAACAATCACAGTGAGTAATGGCTTCTCCTGTTACTGTCAATTGCACTGGTTGCCACATATATAGTTTAACTTTCTCTGTCAGTGGCGAGGGATTCACATGTGATAAATGCAGGGAAAAAAGCTAACAGAGAAGATTTCAGAACTAAAGACACGCATCCAAATTTTAATTGAGGATAGTAAGAATATGAGGGCCTTAGATACGGCTTTGGATGCAACTAGCTTAGCGAGTCCCTTACATTGTTCGGTTCCGGTTGCAGAGCACCTGCAGCAGGGTGACTGGGTGACTCTAAGGTGGGATAGTCGCAGGACAAATCTCTGTTCTACCATTCTGATCAAAACATTAAACAGGTTCTCCCCATTCAGTGACGCACCCACTGAGAAATATGATGAAAGAGCCCTAGTTATTGGTGATTCTTTTGTATGGAATGTCAAAATAGAGACACCAGCCACCATAGTTCAAGAGCCCTAGTTATAGAGACACCAGCCACCATAGTTCAATGTTTACCGGGAGCCAGAGCGCCTGACATCTTGGTAAATTTAAAAGGCCTGTCTAATGCCAAACGTAAATTCAGTAAGATTGTTATTCATATCGGCACTAATGATGTTGATGAAGATGATGACTTTGCCAGTCTGAGATAAAAAAAAAATAACATTAAAGAGGTGTGTGAACTTGTCAGACATTGTAATATGCTCTGGTCCCCTCCCTGCTTACCGTAGTGACGAGATACATAGCAGACTGTCGTCACTCAATGGCTGGATGTCTAAGAGGTGCCCACAGAATAACATAGGTTTCATAGACAATTGGATGAGTTTTGGGGGCAGATCTGACCTGTTGAAAAGAGATGGTCCACATCCCCCCAGGGGTGGTGCCGCTTTTCTCTCTAGAAATGTGGCACATAGTCTTAGAGTTTGTACTTGACTAACTGGGGCCCAGGTCAGGAAGCAGACAGACTGGCTAAACCACCCATCTACAAGCCGCCTCATGATACTTGGTTGACTTGTGGTGGAAACATGTATTTAAAGCAAAAAAGAAAAGGATCGAACACAGGTGCTAACTCCCTTGTTACTACCAATGTCTTAATGGACGCTTGTCATGATTATGTCAATGACGAAGACTTCCCTAAATTGCCAGTTACTCCTAGGGAATCCCCTGCTCTGAAAAGAGAAAGTAGAAAATAAATCACTATGGATAGTGACAATATCATCACCACAGTTTTCCAGCTCATTAATGATCAGGCAGACAGACTTGAAAAAATGTTGGGTGCTATTGAACGAATTGGAGAAAAAAAATTTAATCAAGCTGTGCGGAAGTTGTTATGCTTAAAGAAAACGTGTCCTGCATGATACAAAAGTTACAGAAGTATACTATTCAGCCGATCTGACCGAAAAGCATGTGTAGGATGGAAGCGTACCCTAGGCGATGGAACCTCAAATTATATGGAGTTTGTGAGACCGAGGCAGAGGACGTCCGGAGGGAAGTCATAAAGATCTGCCAAGCTTTGTTACCGGTGGAGAAATCTAGGCTTGTGGATGGCATAGAGGCAGTACATCGCCTGGGTCCCAAGAGTAAAGAGCAGAAGAATTCCAGAGTGATCATCATATAGTTCATCTCTCTCTTCATGAAGCAGTTTGGAAAGCGTCCAAAAAAATTATTTCTGCAAGAAAACAAGCTTCGATTCAATGAAGACCTGTATAAAATTGATCGTGAAAAGAGACAGCTGTTATGACCTGTGATTGATAGCGCACGCAAGGCTGGCAAGAAAGCACATTTTGTGGGTGACCAAGCTTTTATTGAATGGAGGGAGGTGTATCCCCCTTCTGTGGCGATGTCTGCAACATCACGAATATGGAAACGTTTGGATTTGTCCCAAATGAAAGAGGTAAGCCAACCTTACCTTATGTTTCGCTTTAAATTATTATACTTTTTTTGTTTTGTTTTGTTTTGTTTATAGCTAAGCCTATATTATTATATACTGCAATTATATTTATCCATTAGAATTATATATTTTTAATTCTTGTTCTGTTCTGTGTTAAATTTAAAGGATTGTTGTAAAGTGAGGGGAACTAAAAAATAAGCTGTTGGTACATTATAACATTATTAGGCCTGCCGTTATTATTTCTGAATGTAATAAAATGCGACTTATATGCATTTTTTTCCTCCCAAAAAATTATTTTTTACTAAGTTAAACTTATTAAGCTTTATTTTTAGCGTGTTTTTAAAAAACATGCAGCAAACGAAAATATGCGATTAATCGGTTAAAATTTGTTACTGTGGGTTAACAAATTCATCGGTTAAATTTTGTTACTGTGGGTTAATCTAGACTATGTTGTTAACTGTTTACAAGTTTCGTGTTTGTGTTTATCCCATTTTTTCCCATTGCATCTGAAAATTACTTATATTTAAACAAAAAAACCTTCTCCCCCCTAAAAATTGTGCATGCCCATTCACTTTGTGCGCTCTGGCGCAGAACCTGCCTCCCGCACTGCTAATCTGTGAACAATTTATTTTTGTTTATACAGTATGTTTGATATAAAGGTTGCTGTCCCATTTTATACAGGAATTGTTCATTTTAAAAACAATTAAATTATATTGTTAGTTTCACGGTAACATGCAATCAAGGTCTTCAGTTACTATACAAGATACAAGTTCATTTAGGCTATTTAACATCCACTGTGACATTTTCACCCGTTTCAACTTATAAACTCCTTGAGATTTTAAAGTCAGTTTAATAGTATTTAGATTCAAGTTAAATCTAGTACAAAGAAAAAAAAAACATGAAGGTCTATGAAACGTCAGTCAATAAAGCATTTTTTTAAACAATGGCATTTAAAGTTTTGAACTAAAACATTATTTCAACCATATAGCCTGAGAATGAATAAAAATGCATACTTTTCAATGAAAGAACACAAAGAGAGTGTAGGTTGCCTCTGGTGTTTGGATTGATACTTCAGTATAATGAGGTCCAAGTTTAAGAATAGCCAACACTAGTTTTTTTTTTCAATGTATTTTTTTCTCTATATATTTAACAGCATTAACTTACAATGAAATATGTCTTCCTTCAGGTAGACTGAATGTTTTCCTGCCTTGCTAAATGTTGGGCTCTTGATAAGTTGCATTTGCCCAAACTGATTTTGTAAAAATCAAAACGGGGACGGTGAATTTGGGTGCAGTTAGCATGAGTCGCGCTCGCTGTGAAGTGGGAGCAGCTGGCAGAGGATTCCGCTTGGTCTGAAAGCCTTCATCAAATGCCTTTGTTCACAAATAACATCGATTTTTGCAGAAAGAATGATTAATTATCAATTGAGAATTTGTTATTATTATGGTCTGGTGAAAATAATAATATGGGCTGTGAGAAAATAATAAATAAAAAGAGTAGGGCTGCTGTGAGTGCAGGCAGCATATCTCAACCCAGCATATCTCAACCCAGTAGCATGACAACAACACACAGCCCTCAAGGCCCACCGGGAATCCTCCTGGTGCTGCCGATTAGCCAATCTGGGCCTGATATGTATATGATAAGTTGCATTTGCCCAAACTGATTTTGTAAAAATCAAAACGGGGACGGTGAACTTGGGTGCAGTTAGCATGAGTCACGCTCGCTGTGAAGTGGGAGCAGCCGGCAGAGGATTCCGCTTGGTCTGAAAGCCTTCATCAAATGCCTTCGTTCACAAATAACATCGATTTTTGCAGAAAGATAATTAATTATCAATTGAGAATTTGTTATTACTATGGTCTGGTGAAAATAATAATATGGGCTGCGAGAAAATAATAAATAAAAAGAGTAGGGCTGCTGTGAGTGCAGGCAGCATATCTCAACCCAGTAGCATGACAACAACACACAGCCCTCAAGGCCCACCGGGAATCCTCCTGGTGCTGCCGATTAGCCAATCTGGGCCTGATATGTGTATATATATATATATATATATATATATATATATATATATATATATATATATATATATATATAGCTGACGACTTTGCAGTTTTCTTCACAAATAAGACGAGAACCATCAGTGACCAATTCTCCACACTGCACACTGAGGATAACTTCACAACGACTAATGCACACTCTCTCTCCTCCTTCTCTCCACTCTCAGAGACGGATGTTTCCAAACTTATCCTGTCCAGTCATCCTACTACTTGACCACTGGATCCGATCCCCACTCACCTCCTTCAAGCGATTTCTTCTTCAGTCATACCTTCACTTACTCACATTATCAACTCCTCTCTTCGCTCTGGAACATTTCCCTCAGCATTTAAGCAGGCTCGGGTAAGCCCACTGCTGAAGAAACCATCTTTAAATCCAGCACTTCTAGAAAACCACAGACCGGTATCCCTTCTTCCATTCATTGCAAAGACACTTGAATGAGCTGTGTTCAACCAGCTCTCTATGTTTCTTGTACAGAACAACCTCCTGGACAGCAACCAATCTGGCTTCAAAAGCGGCCACTCAACTGAGACTGCCCTGCTCTCAGTTACTGAAGCCCTGCGACTGACAAGAGCAGCTTCAAAATCCTCAGTACTCATTTTGCTGCACCTGTCTGCTGCTTTTGACACCGTTAATCACCAGATTCTCCTGTCCACCCTCAGAAAGATGGGCATCTCTGGAACCGCCCTCCAGTGGTTTAACTCCTACCTTTCTGATAGATCCTTCATGGTGTCTTGGAGGGGTGAAGTTTCTAAGTCACAACAACTTGCTACTGGGGTTCCTCAAGGCTCAGTACTTGGACCACTTCTCTTCTCCATCTACATAATGTCATTAGGATCTGTCATTCAGAAGCGTGGCTTTTCCTATCACTGCTACGCTGATGACACTCAACTCTACTTCTCATTCCAACCGGATGACCCGACGGTAGTTGCTCGCATTTCAGCCTGTCTGAGTGACATTTCTAGCTGGATGAATGACCATCACCTTCAGCTCAACCTTACTAAGACTGAACTGCTGGTGGTTCCAGCTAACCCATCGTTTCATCACAACTTCTCTATACAGCTGGGTTCGTCAACCATAACTCCTTCCAGGACAGCCAGAAACCTAGGAGTTGTGATGGATCATCAGTTAAGCTTCACAGACCATATTGCTACAATGACCCGGTCCTGCAGATTTGCCTTATACAACATTAGGAAGATCAGACCCTTCCTGTCAGAGCAAGCCACATAACTTCTTGTCCAAGCTCTTGTTCTCTCCAGACTGGACTATTGTAATGCTCTCCTGGCGGGCCTTCCTGCATGTACTATCAAGCCTCTGCAACTTATCCAGAATGCAGCAGCGAGGGTTGTCTTCAATGAGCCAAAAACAGCTCACGTTACTCCTCTCCTCATCAGGTTACACTGGCTACCAGTAGCCGCTCACATCAAATTCAATTGTCATAGCACTTGTATACCGTTGTTGTTCTCTTGTTGATCTGATTGCTTCTATTGTTCTCATTTGTAAGTTGCTTTGGATAAAAGCGTCTGCTAAATGATAAATGTATGTAAATGTAAATGTTATAAAAATATAATAATGGTTTTTGTTCGGGATCTTTTATAAAAATATAGAAATGATCATTATTTCTAAATGTGATGTATATAGGCTACTGTGAATACAAATGAACAGAAACGACTGAATAAGCAGGCTATGTTCATAACGCTTTATTTCTGTGTGACTAATTGTAAATCCTGATAAATTAATTCATTATGATGTGTATCACTTAGGCCAATTATAGTAAAACATCAACGCTTTTGGATTTAAATATTTAACAAAGCATGCAAACAAACAGCCGCTTTTATCGTTTTCGTTTTGTGATCGCGCTAGTTCCAGTGACTTATTTCTTATTAGGTTTCTGATCATTTCTGTTTGTTGGTGAAATGATGGGTTTGCATGACGTTGTTCCTGAGAGGCGTGTAAAGGGCGGGTTTTAGTGAAGCGCAGCGGAGCTTCTGGCCCGACGGTGGAAACGCAGCGCTATTTTGGCCTCGGTGCTACAGGTACGAGGCTATTAGCCCCGCCCGGCCCATTTAAAGCGATGGCTCGACAGTGGAAAAGCGGCTAATGTAGGCCTATAGTCTATGCTGCTTTGAACTATTTTCACTTTTAATTGTACGCAGCAACGCTGCAGTCGTTTTGGCAATACAAATGTAAAAATATATTGAGACATTAAAAATATATATCAATTTTATTTCAGTTTTCGTTTTTGTGTTTCAGAGGAAAAATCAATGTTAAGGCATCTCTCCATTATGGAAAGTTCTAAAAGCAGAATTTATGCAAACGTGCATAAAATGCTTTAAAAACTTTAACAGAGATGTCTAGAGGGTATTTAATAGGTCTGCCCCCACGTAAGATTTTTCTAGTTACTAGTAGTCATTCATTTCAAGTCATTATTCAACTAATCACACGTTTACATTAAATTAACACAGTCTAATCAATAATGAGCCTTAATATATTCCGCGCTCAAGCACACGCATTAAGTTTGCCACAAAGCACAGGCAGAAGTAGCTTAATAATTGTGAAAAATTAGACATTTTAATTATTTTTTAATAAACTAATGTTTTCTTGTCGGCTGCAAGATGAAATTCACGGTGCTGACTCTCATCTCCACAGGATGCCCATAATCAGGGAGTATTTGCTTTCGTTTTGAATTGGTTCGTTTAAAAGTGGACATTTCAAGATTTCTGTAGATATATTTCTCATGTATGTGAGGCACCCCAGGTTTATTTCATTATCAAGAAAAAAGGGAAAAATAGAAGAAAAAAATGATTGTGAAGGCGCCTCCCTGTCATGTATACGCATCAATAATTTTCCGCACCAACACTTGAATATGAATAGTAAAAGAGCACATTTCCTTTAATACAATTAAATACAATTTATAGATCTGACAGTCCAAAAGAAATTGCACAAATTTGTGCTGATTTTTATAAAAAATTGTTGATTTATTTTGATTATGAAGCAACTAAATTTTTCTTCAATTCATTACCTAGTTTTTGTCAAATTAATGGGGCAGACAGAAACATCAGTCCCTCCAGGATTTTTCTATTTTGCGATTGCTGAATTTATCGCAAAATCAAGCAAATGCCGCAATTTTGTAATTGCCGCAAATTTCCCACATAATTCATTCATTCAACACAAATCACCAACATTCACCATGGATTTAACAGTAAAACAACAGCAACAACTTGTGGCAGAAATGGTCTAATGTTTTCCTGTGATTTTAAATGACTGACACAACTTTTCCCAGCACATTAAAGCTTTAAGTATTACCGAATTTGAAAGTTATTTATAATGTGACAATATTTGTTCATACTTAATAGGTTTCCCCCATGTATAAAACTAAAAGTTTCATAATGTAGGAAAGCAAACAATTATTTAAAAATATTAAATATATTAAATTACCACTAGTAGATGGCTGCAGAGAAGTACTTATAGGCTATTTCCACTCCCTATTATATACATTTTTTATTCATTAAATTATATTTAGACATTATGAATGACAGTAATAAAAGTACATTTTATCAGATGTAATATATTTATTACATCTGTAAGACGTCTGCTAAAGATTGTAGACTGTGTACTCTGATAAACGTATCAGAAGCAGTTTTACATGCATTCTAATAAATGTCTGTTTGACATCTGACAGGAAACATCTTAGAGACGTCTTGCAGATGAACAAGCTCTCTTAAAAATTCATCTTGC
This sequence comes from Cyprinus carpio, assembly GCF_018340385.1. Classification (NCBI taxonomy): domain Eukaryota; kingdom Metazoa; phylum Chordata; class Actinopteri; order Cypriniformes; family Cyprinidae; genus Cyprinus; species Cyprinus carpio. Next base: position 1,066,678 of record NW_024879270.1, on the reverse strand, counting down.
ATATGTAAATGCAGACATCAAATAGACGTCTCCGAGATGCACATGTGCGATTAGGGTCAGGTTTAATGTCGATGCTGGTGCCACCTTCTGTAGAACTTAAATGGCACTGGTGCTGGTGTCGTCAAACGTTAGTCTGGAGCCCTACAATGGTTCTCGAAGTCAGAAAAGTCAGAAAAGTGTTAGAAGAATGTTGTCTGGTGTATATTTTCACTGCAAAATAATAAGAACTGCAGCAAATATCCCCGCAAATTCTGAGAAAAGCCGCAGCATAATCAGTCATTTTAGGCCGCAGATATCAGAAAAAATTTCAGTGAAATCCTGGAGGGAATGAAACGTGTGCGATCTACCTCTTAGTTTGGAGGAAGTCACTGAACCCATTAACTGTGTTAAACTTAACAAATCTCCAGAAGTGGATGGCTTGTCTTCTGAGTTCTACAAATTATTTGCAAAACCATTAGCACCTTTTCTTTTGCAAGTTTTCAGAAAAAAAGTATTTTAAAAGGCTCTCTCCCACCTACACTCACACAAGGCCTTGTTCCATTACTCCCATAACCCCAAAAGATGTTCTTTGTCTTGATAATTGGCGTCCAATATGTCTTCTTTATGATTACAAAATTTTAGCCGTAACTTTTGCTAAATGTCTTTAAAAACTAATAGATTCTATTATAGATGAATCCCAGTCTGTTTTTTTTTTTTTTTAATCGGGGAGGCATATTTCAAATAATATTAGATTAGTGTTGGATCTGCAGGAGATGCAGATAACTTGATCTTGAACCTTAAGAAACTTTAATTAATGCTGTCACATAACAAATCTGCTTCAAAGATAAAATTACATTAATTGCTAATTACAACATTGAACTAAAAAGGTTAAGCCTGTACAAATACTAGTAATCGTGAATATAAATAATTGGGAATCATGTAAAAAAATACAAAATAAATAAAATAAATACAGTGCACATTTTATTTATCTATCATAACATTTATGTAGTTTTGTTCACTTGGCTGTTTCCTTATAAAGGTCCAGAAATTTGACAAGTTTTTTATCAGGTGTCTTTTGTATAACATATCTTTATTGAGTTTTTACAAAGTTTTTCCATAAAATCTTGCTTGTAATAGACACAAATCCACCAACTTTCTTTCTTTACTGGACAAAGAGCAATCATCTTCATACATACTCAATACACATAATACAGGAGTTAGAGGAATTGGAGAGGAAGTAAACTGAGAAACATACTGAGTCACACCAACACAAAACTTCTGCACCTCCTCACATTTCCACACACAATGGAAAAGTTTACCTTGAAGCTTATTGCATTTAAAACACAGATCAGGGATATTAGGGTTAAACTTATTTACTCTTACAGGGGTTTCTCATTACCTAATTATACTGTAAGAGTCTCAACCAAGAGTTCAAAGTTTGTGTTTGTGCATTTAAACAAATTGTATTCCAGTCATCTGATGAAATATCCATATTTACAGCATATCTTGGATCCATGCTTGTCTTTTATTTTCAGAGCTTTCTTTATGATTTCCCCTTAGTATGTTATATTATTGGGTATCCGCCCTTTAATATAGCAGTCTTGCAATGTGAATGTTTCCAATATCGACATTGGGGGGAGTTGTGTAGAATTCTTAAACGTGTAAAAATAAAACTTCTACAAACACTTAAAAAAGTGTTTCTGAGGTATGTGAAATTTCACTACAAGATTATCAAATGACATTAATATATTATCTTCATACAAATCTTTCAATCTAATCATGCCCTTATTCCTCCACAATATGAACCATATATCATTTTTAGCAGGGCTGAAATGATCATTTCCCCAGATAGGAGAAAAAGGGAAAGCACTGGGAGGTCTCCAAGATATTTATGGGCTTCGTACCAGATCACAATAGAATTTTTTACAAATAGATTATCTGTCCTTTTTTTTTAGTTCTTTAAGGGGTGCTGAGTATAACAAGTAGAGCTGAAACAACTAATCGATTTAATCGATTAAAATCGATTATTAAAATAGTTGTCAACTAATTTAGTAATCGATTCGTTGCTAAATAATTTTTATTTGCCGTAAGCGGCTCATTTCGTGCATATTTTAAATCTGCGGTGACCAAAGTGTGGCAGTAATGAGCCACCGGAGGTTTTACTCAGCCAGTACAGCAGGAGAAGTAGCGAATAGCCAATAGCTGGCCTCGTTTTATGTCACGTGCTTCCCGCACAGCGTCTCTCTGCAGCATTCAGCGTGATGGGTGAGGCAGGCGGCAGTGGAGTAAGCTCGAGTAAGAAAAAGAAAAAAGCGGAAGATAAAACTAATCGGACGAAGTCATCCAAAGTGTGGGAGCAAAAAGAGAGCAAGCCTAACTGTTAAGCCCTGAACATTTGGACATGTTGACCTTTTTGCACTGCAATGCAAAGTTTTTCTCAAATAATGAGTGAATAGTGTTCTGCCTCATTTCCCACAGGTAGTCGATTTCCTGTCAGTTCAGGCATAAGCTGTTTTGTTAACATTTTATCGCTTTATTACATTTTTGAATTTTGCACTGTTATAAGGACCACTACATATTTAAATCCGATGAAAATCACAGTGTGCAAAGACTTTTATTTGTGCAGATTCTGCAGTACAATGTTGTTTGCAAATGTTTAGTCGTGAAAGCTGATAACATTGCTTTTTAACAATTAACATTTAAAGCTTTGTCGTTTACCAGTTCATAATTCAGGTTATGCAGCCTAATTATGACTGAATGAGAGAGGTTAATGTTTAAATGTATTTGAAATGCACTTTTTTCTAAGTATTCACTGCTCTTTTTCACACAGCAGTGTTTTTTGTGTGTGTCCAATTTTTTTTTCTGGACAACCTTCTGATGGATTTTACTTTAAATTTTACTTTAAAATGTGAGTTCCATTCAGGTTTCATGCCATTGGCACTTTATTGGAAGGATTGTTTACAATTTCACAGCATAAGCTATAAAGCTGTTTCCCAGGTATAAGCTGTGTGTTTACAGGAAAAAAATAATAAAATGCAATTTACTGCAATTTTAATTCTGTTTTATTCTTATTCTTCGTGATAATATGTTCTGAAAGATTCCTTAATAAGCTTTGTTCGGGGTGTTAAACTACTTTAGGAGCCCTAAGGACTGCCATGGTGAAAACATTATTTGAAATCTCCTTGTGAAATTTGCTAGAGTATGTATGGGTCAGTGTTTTGATTGCAGAAGAGTTCGACAAGGGATAAATAACACATAATAAAACACAACTCCAGGTATGTTTTTGATGAGGATATGACAATGCAAAATGGTTAAAATCTCTAAAAAGTCTATGTTGAATGATAAAGACCCTTTGTTAATAATTTACTTGGGGAAAAAATGGGCTAAACTAAAATATAAGTACATAAACCGATTCATCGATTAATCATAAAAATAATCGACCGATTAATCGATTATCAAAATAATCGTTAGTTGCAGCCCTAATAACAAGCTGTCGAGTGTCAAGCCTTTTGCGGCCAATTTTTCAACATGCAACCAAGACACAACGGCTTCACTACAGAACCATAACAATGCAGCCCTCAACTGTGCAGCCCAATAATACCAAAAGAAATTAAGTAGTTGGAGCCCTCCCCTTTCATAGGGCAGATATAGTTAAGAAAGTCTTAGGGCCCTATTTTAACGATCTAAACGCAAAGTGTAAAGCGCACGGCGCAGGTGCACTCAGGGCGTGTCCAAATCCACTTTTGCTATTTTAACGTCATAAAAACGGTTGGCGCACCCGGGCGCATGGTCTAAACGGATTGTCCCTATTCTCTTAATGAGTAATGGGTGTTTTTTGAGTGTAACGTGCAATAAACCAATCAGAGTCTCATCTTCCATTCCCTTTAAGAGCCAGTTGCGCTCGTGCCATGATGGATTTGCTATTTACAGGCGGAATTTGCCAAGCGCAAAGACAGAACGCGTCTCCGAGATGAAACGGAGCTGCTCGTGTTTGAGCAAATAGATAGCCTTATTCTGATACATGTGATGACTATCCATTATTACATGTAGCCATTTTTATATTTAATTAGCCTACAAAAATTCTTATGCATTGCAATCCTTTAATTTTTAAATGTTTGTGTGCTGCTGTGCGTCCCTGTGTTTAATAAGCAGCGTGTACGCGCGTTGTGTACCCGCCTATACTAACACGCTCTTTAAATAACAAAGAAAAAACATTGCGCCAGACTTTAGACCAGGTTTGAGTTGGTCTATGGCGCAGTCTATTTTCAGCTCCTTAAAATAGCAATGGACCTGAACACACTTTTTTTTAAATCCAGCACGCCCATGGGCACACAAATGGGTGCAAATGCATTTGCTAATTAAACGATGTGGCGCTGGACGGGAAAATGCGAACGGCGCCGGACTGAAACTAGCAAACACACTTGCGCTGCACATTGCGTCGCATTGTGCCGGGAGTATGATAGGGCCCTCAGTCTTGGATTCCTGTTCCAAATAAAATTAGAGATAAGTTTTCTTATTCTTAGAAAAAAATGTTGGGGGAGGGGGAAGCGGTATTGATTGAAAAACATAAAAATTTAGGTAGTATATTCATCTTAATCACGTTTATTCTTCCCATTAAAGAAAGAGGCAGTGTCATACATCTAGTCGTATCTTCAGATAATTTAGCCATCAAATGTTCATAATTAGCTGAACTGAGGAGGCTTATTTTAGGGGTTATTTTAATTCCTAGATAATCGAAACCATTTAGAGCATTTACAAATGGGTGACTCACTTTAGGATTTAATCTCTCTTGTCCATTGAGAAACATAATTGAATACTTATCTTTATTTACTTTAAATCCAGAAAAATTGCCAAAAAGGCCAATAAGCTTTAAGAGGGATGGGATAGATTTTTCAAGTTCTGATAGAAATATGATGGCATCATCAGCGTATAGGGCATTGCGATGTTCTAAAGCTTCTGTATAATACCATGTATACCATGGTGTGATTTTATTGTTATTGCCAGAGGCTCCATAGGTAGTATAAAAAGTAGAGGTGAAAGTGGTCAGCCTTGCCTAGTACCACGACTAAGTTTAAATGAAGGTGAGATTAGACTGTTAGGGAGTACCTTTGCAGAAGAATCAACTAAAACAATTTCCATCCATCTGTGGAAAAAGCCACCAAATCCAAATCTTGCTAGCACCTCCATTAACCCCTTACCAGTATATGTATCAATTGATGTAGAACCCTCTCGAGTCTCATTGCCAAAGCTTTAGCAATAATTTTGGCATCTTCATTTAAAAGCGAGATTGGCCTAAATGAACCACACTCCACAGGTGACTTTCTTGGCTTTAAAATAAGAGTTATGAGGGCACTCCTCATCGAAGGAAGAAGATAACCTTGTTGAAAAGTTTCCATATGTATCCAATAAAGGAGATATTTCTCTTTAATCATCTATTGTTTAAATTTATTAAATTTAGAGCAAGTATACCCAATCATTTGACCCCTAATATATGCCTTAAAGGCTTCCCATCGAATAGTTGCAGAAGTCTTATCAGTATTTGTAGCAAAGTACATGTTTATTTGTTCACCAACAAATTTAATGAAGTCAGGGTTCTGCAGCCAATTAGGATGCAGGCGCCATCTAGAGGAAACTTTTGTTAATTATGACTCTATATAAAAAAAATGAAGTGGGAGAATGATCTGACAAAACAGCACTATCATATCTACAGCTGTCTATATTCGGAAGTAAAGAAATTGGAATTAAGAAATAATCTATCCGTGAAGAGGTTTTAGACAATGATGAAAAACAAGAATATTCCTTTTTTGAGGGATTTAATGTTCTCCAGGAGTCACATAAATTTAAATCTTTCATAAACTGTTTAATTTTGTTCCTGCTTTCAGAGTGAGAGCTATCCATTCCAGAAGAGCGGTCAAACAACGGGTCCAAGAGTGCAGATAAAGTCACCGGCTATTATGACTATACCTAAAAGAGAGGCTAGCAGTATAAAAAGATATTCAAAAAATGTTGGGTTATCCTCATTTGGGCCAGATTAATAACTTTACTCATATAGCTTCCCTGTATTATCACATATATACCGGCCTTGTCTGTAATACTTTTATTTATTAAAAGGGTGCAGACTTATGTATCAACACCATAAGACTTGGCCATCTTCTTTGCACATTCGATAGCTCCTCTTTGAGTAAATGAGTCTCCTGTAAAAATACTATGGAAGATTGCAGTTGTTTAATCCTTGTCATAACTTGTTTAAGTTTAACCATTCTGATCATCCCCCTAACATTCCAAGATGTGAACTAAAGCTTATTTTATGAGATTTTCTTTAAATTAGGATAGATTGTACAGGTGCATCTCAATAAATTAGAATGTCATGGAAAAGTTTATTTATTTCAGTAATTCGACTCAAATTGTGAAACTTGTGTATTAGTGTTGTCACGGTACCAAAATTTCAGTATTTGGTACCGATACCAGTGAAAATCCACGGTTCTCTGTACCAATTTCGGTACCAAAGCAAAACACAAAAATATGCTAATTAAAAAAACAAAACAAAAAAAATAACTTTTTATCACTAAAAATAAAACCAATGATATTCTTTATACTTATTTACAATTCTGTTTAGTTTTTCTACAAGTTATATAATTATGAAAAACAGTAAACAAGTTTCACCCATATTTAATTTCTTTTAATTAATAAAATTTAAACACATTTTATTTTTTGTTAAATAAAGGGGATTTGCTATTAAAATAAAACATGGAAGAAATATTGTGTGATTTATTTCTTTAAAAAATAAAGTTTTATTAATTTTTTCAACAGTAGTAGCAGTATCACATACATTTTATTAAATAATAGTTATTTTTATTGTTTATTGCATTATTGTTTTATTTAAATTTTATTTTTTATTTTTGCAGTGTTTCCCACAGCCTTACACTCTATTTGTGGCGGCACTCCCCCGCCCCCATATATACACACACACATATATATATATATATATATATATATATATATATATATATATATATATATATATATATATATATATATAGGATGATGCATAGTTTTGTGGAAGTCCCGGGAGTCTCCCGCATATTGATAGCGGCTCCCTGATGCCCGCAAATTAGTTAGAATCTCCCGGAATCTAGAGCGAGCGAGCAAGAGCGCGCAAAGAAGAGACTGTGTTTCAAATCGTGTAGCGCGCGCACGGCAGAGAGGGAGACGGAGCGAGAGACCTTGAGTGTATGTGCTAGTGTGCGTGTGTGCGAAGCGCACGTAAGACAGAGAGCATCCTGATTGGCCTGTTTCGGCAAATCAACCAATCAATTGTCAGTGTGGGCGGGCTTTTATCTGTCTTCTCCCGAACCAAATTAATCATTTATGTCTATCTAGAAACAGGAGCACAATGGCAGAGGGAGAGTGCAATGGAAAATAAATAAAAGCAGTTTACATAAATAGTATAAGCAGCTTATGTAAATAGTAAAAGTAATCTACATATTTAAACATAATTAACGAATAATTGCACAGGCCTATAGCTTATAGAAATAATATTTTATGCTTTTATATTTTTTAGTAAAGTCATGTTCTGTGGTGAAATGTCATATCCTTGTCCTCCTTCCCCCTTTTTTTTGGAGGGGGGGGGGGGGGGGGGGGGGGTTGGCTTCGGGATACCTCCCTGAAATGACTTTTTGCAGGTTGGGATGTCTGTATATATATATATATACACATATTTATATATATACACATATATATATATATATATATATATATATATATATATATATATATATGCAAATTCATTTTCTGCCAGCAGGAGGCGCTTTAAGAGCGGGAGAGATACAGGATTCTCCGGTAACGGCTGCAAAGCAGCGCTGAGATCACAAACGCTGCCTTGTCAAGCATTACATGCAAAATGAAATGAAAATGAAACCGAAAATTTTCTAAATATAGTCGGTTTCCTTCTGAAATACAGTGATATAAAAACACCCGCAACGGTTTTTGATTTTGAAACGTGCAGTGCTCATGTTTATTCAATAGTCAAAGCCTTTTGGAAAATCTATTTGTGGCGGTCAGTTTTGATATTATGGCCACCACTTATTGCCGCCACAAATAAATTAATGTGTGGGAAACCATGGGTTGCCGTGAATACCTTTAAATTGACACTGGTTTTACTCAAATGAAACGGTAAAATGCTTAAGTGACTCTGAACAGTTCTGGTGATGTTGTTTATGTATTAATGTCCTCATTGAGACGGCAGATGCTGAAATTACTGCAAGCGTCATGCGCCTCAGTCTATGTAAAGTAAAGTCTCTGCCCTTCATTCATTCACACAGAGACGCGCAGAACATGCAAGATTCATATTTCAACCAACTTTTGCGCTTAACATTTACAGATACTGGTCCATATGGAGATTTGATTTGATTAATTTATGCTAACTTTGACAAATTCCGTGACTGTCCATATTAAAATCTAGGTTTCATTTTCATGACTGGATTTTGAGATTCCGTCCGCGTTTTCTGCTTCGCGGAAATCATAGCGCTGTATGCGTCAAGAACCGGGTTGACCGTGTACTCGGTACCACTGGTACTTGAAGAAACTTGGTACTGTGACATTTTCATTTTTTTAGTACCGACTTGGTACCGAAGTACCGGGTCTTTTGACAACACTATTGTGTATTAAATAAATTCAGTGCACACAGACTGAAGTAATTTAAGTCTTTGGTTCTTTTAATTGTGATTATTTTGGCTAACATTTAAAAAGAATTTTTTTATATAGTTTGTTTAGTATGTTTCTTTATGCCAATAAAAAAAAACATTTTTAGTGAATTGCTGGCCTTCTGGAAAGTATGTTCATTTACTGTACATGTACCTAATACTTGGTAGGGGCGCCTTTTGCTTTAATAACTGTCTGAATTCGGCGTGGCATGGAGGTGATCAGTTTGTGGCACTGCTGAGGTGGTATGGAAGCCAAGGTTTCTGAAATCAGTTTTGCTGGAAAATGAAATCAGCATCTTTAAATAGCTATTCAGCAGAAGGAAACATGAAGTGCTCCAAAATTTCTTGGTAAATGGGTGCAGTGACTTTGGCTTTCAAAAAACACAATGGACCACCACCAGCAGATGACATTGCACCCCAAATCATCACAGACTGTGGAAACTTAACACTGGACTTCAAGCAACTTGGGCTGTGAGCTTCTCCACCCTTCCTCCAGACTCTAGGACCTTGGTTTCCAAATGAAATATAAAACTTGGTCTCATCTGAAAAGAGAACTTTGGACCACTGGGCAACATTCCAGTTCTTCTTCTCCTTAGCCCAGGTAAGACGCCTCTGACGTTGTCTGTGGCTCAGAAGTGGCTTAACAAGAGGAATACGACAACTGTAGCCAACTGGTGGCTCTTGATGCCTTGACCCCAGTCTCAGTCCATTCCTTGTAAAGTTCACTCAAATTCCTGAATCGATTTTGCTTGACAATCCTCATAAGGCTGCGGTTCTCTCGGTTGGTTGTGCATCTTTTTCTTCCACACTTTTTCCTTCCACTTAACTTTCTGTTAACATGCTTGGATACAGCACTCTGTGTACAGCCAGCTTTTTTGGCAATGAATGTTTGTGGCTTACCCTGCGTGTGAAGGGTGTCAATGATTGTCTTCTGGACAACTATCAGATCAGCAGTCTTCCCCATAAATGTGTAGCCTAGTGAAACAAACTGAGAGACCATTTTGAAGGCTAGAGTTGATTAGCTGATTGGCATGTCACCATATTCTAATTTGTTGAGATGAGGTGGGTTTTTGTTAAATGTGAGCCAAAATCATCACAATTAAAAGAACCAAAGACTTAAACTACTTCAGTCTGTGTGCACTGAATTTATTTTAATACACAAGTTTCACAATTTGAGTTGAATTACTGAAATAAATGAACTTTTTCACGACATTCTAATTTATTGAGATGCACCTGTACATCTTTATATCAGGGTTCCCACACCTTGGTTCACTTCAAATTCAAGGACCTTTCAAGGACTTTCCAGGTCCAATACCCTCAAATTGAAGGACTTAATGTGGGGACACATTTCAAGTGAGAGCAAGGTTACATCGTGTTATCTTGTAAGATACGTTGTTTCAGTTTTCATGTCTCCAACACAACTATGCAAAAAAAGCTTTTTTGTGTGCATTTATTTTTGGCCATATGACAGAGATCTGATATTCTATTTGTCGTATTTCTGTTTTGCATAAAACTGAAAAATATTCAGTACATCCTATACTTTATTCTAAAATGATCTGATATTAAATTTTGCATGGATTTTATTGAAAAGCATTTAGGCTCATGTAACCGGAAGTTTTAAGATATATGAATATACTTTTAAGTTTTTCTTGCCTCATGGGTTTACATTATCTTAACAAGCAAAAGAATTCAACATTAATTTCACGGTGTGTCTGTGAAATGTTGAGTCATGTAGGGAGACCATATTTTAGTTTTCCAAAAAGAGGTCAGCGGTCGTGGGCAGGGTGGGGGGCTGGGGTGTAGCTGGTTGGTGGTTAAAGTAGTGCCCAAAGTAGCACAATAACCATATCACAAATATCAAAACTGAAGATATGTCATTTCCATACCAAAAATACATATTTTACAGTCACCGTTATGCATATTGATCATAAACAACACTTAAAAGCTTCCTACCTGTGGCCCTCCTTCACAAAACTTAACATCTGTTTTATCATAGGTAGAATGCAAAATGTTTCAATACAAGCATTTCAGTCAAATGTAATTAAAGCAACATTTCAAACATTTAACCCATGGGGGAAAATCAACACATTAACAGTTTTAAAGTACCCAAATTCTATAGGAAAAAAATGCAGACTTGGCAGCCCTGCATTTAACATGAGCTGCAGGAGTCAGATTTCACTAATCACAGGTTGAGAGGAATGAGAGATGGCTGATAGACTATGCTGGAGGATTTGCTGCTCAACAGATCCTGAGCTCATTGACAAATATATGATCTTCCTTTACACAGTGCGTGTGATCGCAAAATCAAAAGTGACATGAACAGAGAGAGTTCATTTAAAAGAGATTTAAATACTCTGCATATTGATAGTGGCTCCCTGATGCGCAAAAATTAGGCAATATTAGAATGTTTGCGGGAGCACTGGACACAAAAATCATGGGAGCAGGCTGTAATGGTCAGAAATTCAGTGGGAGCGGGATTAAGATTAAGCTGAATCCCAGACATTTTTTTAGGTCCAAAGAGAGGACATATCCTGGAAAAAGAGGACATTTGGTCACTCTTTTGGTCATACAACACAAAGTACCTCAAGCGGGAAACACGTAACGTAACACGTATTTGTTACGTAAAGAGGACATGTAACAAGCCAGTATGTAACACGTCACAAACTTTGGTCATACAACACAAAGTACCTCAAGCGGGAAACACGTAACGTAACACGTATTTGTTACGTAAATGCACGTAAAATTAACTTAGATGTTTATGTAAAAAAGATGATTTGATATCAAAAAGGGAGCAGTTAAAGAAAACTAAGCGATTAGCTAAAAACAAAAACAAAAACTAATTGGAATTGTGTGAAACTCCTGGCATCACTCTGTAGATTTTTGAACATTCACCCCAGAAAGGTCTTTCAAATTATATAGTTGAACACTTCGAAGAAAATAGACATTAACAATGCGTCTAATTATCTTATTCTTTCCTGCATTGGCTACTGTCATTACGGAAACAATGAGAATTACCACATTATACCCAGCAGAAAACAAGGTGTCTGCATATCAAAAGTGAAAAAAATTTTTTTAAACAGCATTTTTAAACAGGGAAAACTGACAAACCTCCTTTTAAGTCCTTTATGCTTCAGCTGCACTCTGTATTCCCTGTATGAACTTTTCGACATCAGACGGGTCTTCAAACTCACTCAACTGTCAGATGAATTTTGGCTGGGTTAACTACCCCATAGTTAATGTCCAAGGATCGCTGTCACTGTTTAACACTGTCAAATCGTCTCCTCTGACGAAGCAGAGAAGAAAGAAGAAAGAGGTTAAGAAGAAACTTAACCTCTAGTTCACCATACATAATTCTGCCTTTCGCCCTGGCAGCACGCATCACTCTGAATTTATCTTGAAAGTTCAGAAACTTCATGATCAGCACTCTTGGAGATGATCGATTGGATTGTGGCCTACCAGGTAGCCTGTGCGCTCTCTCTATAATAGGCGGTGCAGGGAAGGTTTCAGGACCCAGCGTTTCAAGCAGCCATTTTTCCAGGAAGGCAACTGCATCTGGACTTTCCACCTTTTTGGTAAGATTAACCAACCTGAGGTTCGATCTCCGCAGACAGTTTTCATGATCATCAAGCTTGCGTGTGAGAAAAGCAATGTGCTTAGATGCTTCTTCCATATTGCTCTTTTCTGAATTAACCTTCTATGTTTCTGATGCGCTCTTCGGCATTGCATGGCGGGAAAGTACTTCTACTTATAGAAAAGCTCTAAAAACTGCTAGATCTATTTTTTATCTCTCTTAGAAGAGAACAAACACAACCCCAGGCATTTATTCAATACAGTGGCTAAATTATAGAAAAATAAAACATCAACAGAAGCAGACATTTCCCAAAAGCACAGCATTGATGACTTTATAAACTTCTTTACTTCCAAGATTAATGCTATTAGATCTCAAATCTCCCTTTTCTGTCAAAATACTAGAAAAGGCAGTATCCTCTCAGCTATGTTCATTCTTAAAGAGAAATGATATCTCTGAGGATTCCCAGTCAGGATTTAGACCGTATCATTGTACTGAGACTGCTCTCATCAGAGTTACAAATGACCTCCTCTAATCATCCGATCATGGTTGTATTTCTCTATTAGTACTACTGGATCTTAGTGCTGCGTTTGACACTATTGACCACAATATTCTTTAAAGAAAACTACAAAATTATGTTGGCATTAGTGGAATTGCATTGTCATGGTTCAAATCTTACTTATCTGACCGTCATCAATTCTTAGGAGTAAATAAAGAGATATCATATCAATCACAAATAAAGTATGGCGTGCCACAAGGCTCAGTACTAGGACTGTTGTTTTCCATACTTTACATGTTACCAGAGACAATTTATAAGAAACATGTCACTTCCTCAACTATATAAGGAAAACCCGTAACGGCAAAGATGGTGGTTGTATGCACATGTCCCGCCCCTCCCGCTGGAAAGCCAATCATCTGCATTTAACAGTCAAGCCGGGAAACATTTAAGCCTATCGTCTGGTTCCACTGACGCATGTGCACAGTTGAGGTTTTGCGACAGCGGAGACGATTTGGCGACAGCGAGTTGTGGTGTGTGCAAGATCAGATGGAATCCACATAGAAGAGGGTGATAACAACGTGAAGGCACCGGACTACTGTCTTGATGCTAATGTTATTTTTGTCCGCCAAAATACGTTACTGTTTGAAAAGGCGGCAGATTTGATATGCAGTGTATGTGTGTTGTGTAAATATAGATGGCAATGTTATATAAATTGTCTCCGGTTATATGCTGACTGTATCCCTAACGTCAATAAGCACAGCATTTCAAGGGTTTTTAAAAAATAATTTTGTTTAACAGAACACATAACGTTATACAATGAGATTACAAAAAATTCTGTCCATATCAGGGGTAGACAAAGCAAAGAAAAAGAAGAACAAGACACAAGAAAATAATTCAAAAATATTGTACTGTACACTGATAAAACAAATGACATTGAGCATTTGTTTAAGTGCTTGGCACAACACCGGCATTCTGGATAGAGACGTAAATGAAGTTGGTGTCGTGAACCCTTGCGCATGCGTAGTAAAAGTATTACCTGTGGGGAAAAAGGCGTTTTAAACCTTATTTTGGGGCAAAGTCATCAAACTTTTTCAGCGATTTTTATCATATTTTACTGCTGTTTCTATACATGCAGTTTTTATGTCCCGGTGACCAGTGAAAGTGCAGTTCTGACTCACTGCCCATTCATTTAGATAGGAGCCTGGTCTTGTTAGTCCGAAATAGCTGCCCGGAGGCATTGCCAAGATGGCGGCTGAGTTGCACGACTTGCCTTAAAGGACTTTGATGTTACCCTTGGGAGATATCATCAAGAGACATGGTGTTAGCTTTCACTGTTATGCTGATGATACTCAGCTCTATATGTCTATGCAGCCCGATGAAACATACCAATTTGCAAAACATACAGAATGCATAGTTAATATAAAAAACTGGATGACTAGTCATTTCCTACTGAAAAAAAAAAAAACAGAGGATTTAATTATTTGACCAAAAACCTCTGTATGTAATAACCTAAAACACTGTCTAACACACTTGATGGATGCTCTGTTAATTCCTCGTCATCAGTTAGGAACCTAGGTGTGCTATTTGACAGCAATCTTTCCTTTGAAAACCATGTTTCTAGCATTTGAAAAAGCGCATATTTCCATTTGAAAAATATATAGAAATTATGACCTATGCTCTCAATGTCAAATGCAGAAACATTCATTCAAGTGTTCATGACCACATGGTTAGATTATTGTAATGCTTTATTGGGTACTTGCTCTGCGCGCTTAATTAACAAACTCCAGCTGGTCCAAAATCAGCAGAGTTCTTACTAGAACCAGGAACTATGACCACATTTGCCCGGTTCTGTCAACTCTGCACTGTCTCCCTATTGAACAACGAATACATTTTAAAATCTTGCTAATTACTTATAAAGCCCTGAATGGTTTAGCTCCTCAATACTTGAGTGAGCTCATATTGCATTACAGTACTTCACATCCGCTGCCATCTCAAAACTCTGGTCATTTAAAAATACCTAAAATATCAAAATCAACTGTGGGTGGCAGGTCCTTTTCCTATCTAGCACTCAAACTCTGGAACAATCTACATAGCTTTGTTCGGGAGGCAGACACACTCTGTCAGTTTAAATCTATATTAAAGACCCATCTCTTTAACCTGGCATACACATAATACACCATCACATTTCTATAATTCAAATCTGTTAAAGGATTGTTAGGCTGCATCGATTAGGTCAACTGGGACCGGGAACACTTCCCATAACACCTGATGTACTCGCTACATCGTAAGAAGAATGGCATCTACACTAATATTAGTCTCTTTCATTCTTATTCCGAGGTCACCGTAGCCATATGGATCCAGTCTGTATCCAGATCAGATGGTGGATCAGCATCTAGAGACTTCTACAGCCCTGAATGTCAGCGGAGACCATGTCAACTACAGTAGATGCGACCCAGAGACAGATCCCCTGTGAAAACCTCATCACCTCGATGACCATCGGCACAAGACCACAGGAACCAGACAAGTCCTCTGCACCTGTGCTGCAGGCTTGAATTAAACCATGCCATGCTGGTGTCATCTGGCCAGAGGAGAACTGGCCCCCCGACTAAGCCTGGTTTCTCCCAAGGTGTTTTCTCCATTTCTATCAACGATGGAGTTTTGGTTCCTTGCCACTGTCGTCTTTTTGGCTTGCTTAGTTGGGGACACTTGACTGATTGCACAGACACTATTGGAAAAGAACTGAACTGTCAATGAACTGACTTTATCTGGAAAAATGACTCTTTGTCATTGTCTTCTAGCATTATTGACAAACTAGTTTGCTGTTTGACACTGATGACATCACTGAATCTTTAATGAACTCACTTTATCTGGAAAAAAGTACTCTTTGTTATTGTCTTCTAGCATTATTTACAAACTATTTTGCTGTTTGACACTGTTGCCACTGGAATATATGTATACTGCTTTGACACAATCTGTATGGTATAAAGCGCTAATAAATAAAAGTGACTTGACTTGCCTTGCCTTGACTTAAATTTAGGACTGAATACTGAGGTGCATTTTTTGTGATCAAAATAATGTATTATAAATATTAAAAGTATGACATTGTTTAAAAAAAAAGTATTGTGAAAAGATCTATACAAAGAAAATTAAATTGAAAGAACAACTATGGTTTATTTTTTTCTTTTTCAGAACATCCACTGTGCAAATTACTTCATTATCTCATGTCTTCTCCCCATCTTCTTCTAAAATAATGTCTTTTATTGTCCTTGGTCCAGTTTGGTTTACATTTCTTGATTCCAGTATAGTAAAGGCGGTTAGCAAACTGTACGAGAAGCCCAAAGCTGCATCACGGCTAGGACACCTGAACACTTGAAGCATCATTCTGTACTTTTGTGCTAAAGTTCCCAATGGCATTTTTCAGCTTTAAAAATTAACAAAATGGCGTTGATGCATTTGAAGCTGCATGAAAACATGGAGATATTACAAAGCCAGTGTGCGTATACACTCATAGAAAACAATCCAGTTTGTATTGCACTTATTTGAGTAAAGCACAACTATACTTTTAATTTTCTTGGATAGACCTCGATGAGTAACTTTTGAGGATGTCTCCTAAGAAACCAAAGAAAGAACAAGAAAGTAATGACAACTGAAGAAAGCTCTACATCATAGGGGCGGATTTCTTTTTCTGCCGGTGGGTGCTTGGCACACCGACACCTCCCAGTTCTTCAGTTACAGAAACTAAGCTATAAATTCCCATGAAACATAATGACATCTTCAAAAAGGCAGCCTATTTTTATTATTATTTTATTTTATTTTTTATCAGTATGTGTGTTCCCTGGGAATTGAACCCACCACCTTTTGCACTGCTAACGCAATGCTCTACCACTGAGCCAAAAATACACATACTTTAACTATTGCTTTAAGATTGGAAAAAGTAATTTCACAGTTGGTACACATTGATCAGACAGGATTTATTCAGAATAGATCTCTTGTTGATAATGTTCAGAGACTTCCGAATGCAACTTTGTCTGCCTCTCAGGTGGACATCCTTGTTATTGATGTTTCTTTAGAGGCCAAAAAGGCCTTTGACCGAGCTGAATGGCAATGCAATTCATACATATGATGCAGATGATACCATGCTGTATTTGACTAATCTGACTAATATAGACCAGCCTTGATGACTTTATTACAGGAGAACAGCTATAAAGCTAATGTGAATCTGCGTATTGCTATGCCTCTCAGTATGGCTGCTACTCGACTTCCCCTTAAAAATTTTCCATTTTCTTGGAGTACAGATAAATTCACATATCAGGGATTACAAATACCCAGGGATACTTTTCTATTATTGTATATAACTTAAACTATGCTCCCTTACTTAGAGTAGATCTCTAGATTATAACAAAATAACTGTTTTATTTATTTATTTATTTTTATTTTGTTTTATTCGGTTTACCTGTGGCACTGTGGGATTGTAGGGTTGTGTTGTAGGGTTGTATGGGAAGATCTGTTCAAACTAATTTGTATGTTGTACTGTATATCTCACAGTAAAACTTAATAAACAGCATTAAAAAAAACACAATATGCTTGAATTTTAATGTCTATGACCTGCTTAAATAATTTCCATAACTCAAATATTGTATTACAGCAATATACTGTAGATCCCCAATGACTGTCATAGTATGGGAAAATAAAATACTATGGAAGTCATTGAGGATCAGAAACTCTTTGGTTACCCACATACTTAAAAAAACTCTTCTTCTGTGTTGAACAGAAAAAAAGCTTGAGGCTTTTTTTTCTAGGTAAATGGCAACAAAGTCAAAATAAGCATAAATGTATAAGATGATAAATTGAGTGACTCACTTATTAAATCCACCGTTAACTCTTTAGTTTTCACCCAATCAGAAGTCTCTCCATGTAGTTCTGCCCGAACACGAAGTTGGTAAGTTCCAAAAATGGAAACGCTATCAGTGAAATCACAGCTCAGTGATGAGCTGCTTAGACATACTGGCTCATACTTATCCCATCCTCTACAGGGAGAAAATTAAAAAAACAATTAACATAACAAAAATGAACAGCCATCCACCTAGATCAGCACAGCTTCACACACAGACTGCTTCTAAATCCTTTGTACACCACTGCTTTCCTTCATGATTAAAATTGGACTTTCACTTTTGTCTCTTTTCAAACACAGGTCTCTTTTTTAAGACCTGAAAAGACATCCTGGGATTTAAAACAGGTTTTAGTATAGAATTATTGTCAAGCTGCTGCTGCTTATGCTAAACTAACCTACATTTGTTAAAACCTTCTTTAGGGCACTTATCAACCTTGACCTGACTCTTGACCAGTAACTTACTTCTTTTCAGCAGTGTAGGTGAAGGGTTTATACATGGTGCTTTGTGGTGGATCCCATTCCAAAACTAGTCCCATGTTCAGAGATATCACTCTCACATTCTCAGGGGCTGGAACCTTCTCTGACAGCAATCAAACACAAACATATAGATATTTAATTAAACGGCTGCCACAAAGGTTTACTAAAATACACACTACCACAACCAAGCGAATTGTGCAGCGACCAATAAACCAATAAAAAATAAATCAAAACTATATTTCCTAAATAGATCTTAACTTAATACAAATTAAAAACACAAATAATACAATGCATTAAAAGTTTGTGCCTAAAGTGTAGTATAGTATTACAGTTAGTCCAGTTATAGTACTATAGTTATACTGTAGTTAGTACAAAAATGTGTCTGAATCTCTGTTGACGTGAATCATCCAGTAATACAGAAACAGGAAGTTCAGAACATTTACTGTCAGACACAGACATGTTTTTCCCGTAACATACTGCTTAATACCATGACTAAAGCTTGATAACAACAAAGCAGTATTAAAGAATATGAACTATTAGCTAAATTTTTTTTTATTTTTTATTACTGAGGTATATTCTTAACTAAATACAAATTAAAAACACAAATAATACAATGCATTAAAAGTTTGCCTAAAGTGTAGTACAGTATTACAGTTAGTCCTGTAATAGTATTATAGTTATAGTTAGTCCAAAAATGTGTCTGAATCTCTGTTGACGTGAATCATCCAGTAATACAGAAACAGGAAGTTCAGAACATTTAATGTGAGACACAGACACGTTTTTCCCCTAACATACTCCACGACTAAAGTTTGATAACAAGAAAGCAGTGTTAAAGAATATGAATTATTAGCTAAAAGCTTTATTTATTTATTTTTTTAATTACTGAGGTACATTCATTCGCGTAAAGCCTGTTATATTACGAATAAAACTTACCTGTTCTGACGCAGACGATATGAAACAATAAGACCACAGTCAAACAGGATAAAACGGTCATCATTCTTCTTTAAAAGAGCAGGATCGCCGTATAAAGTTCATATACAGTTGTTCTTACCGTATGTTTGCGCTTTGAGAGCTCGTATACAGTATGTCGTTTGTTTACTTGTATTTGAACAGGCGAAAGTACAGAGAACCTAACACGCACGCAGGTTTACAACAGTACTGAAGCTTACGTTGACTAGAAATCAGCAGCGGAAGTGAGAATGACCATGAAAGAGAATAATGTTTCTTCCACGACGTGGTGAACTAATTTATATAGCCAGAGGTGGTGCTGGAACCTGGTTTTGTTTTGTTTGTTTTTTTGCCCTAAAGGTTTAGGCATTGGAAACCTGAAATCACAGAGACTTGTAGGATGGATATTATATTTGAAAAGTAAATAAATTGCAGTTATATCACTGTATCCCAACGGCGTAGGTTTGCTTTTGACATTGGTGGCGACATAACCCCCCCCCCCCCCAATCATTTTGGCAGTTTTGTAGATCTTTGATCACAGTTTCATGTCACCTGTCTTCATTTATAGCTTATGTTTGCCAACATATTCAAAACTCCTAGACAGTTTTTTTTTTTTTTTGTATGTTAAACAGACAATAATTACACAATTTTTATTTAGTGAACCAACAACATCAGCACCAGAGTGTTGGTTGTCTTTATCACGCATCACTTTATTTTAATATTAATTGAATTGGACCCAGGATAATTTTTCTTTTCCATAACACTGAATGTGGTAACAAAGGTAATAAAGAGTTGGTTATTATTATTAACCCTCATGTGGTGTTCAAAACCCTAACACCTGTGGTGTTCCCGGTCAAAAATGACCGGCCCATAAAAAAAAGCTTATAAATCACTCATTATACCATATTTTCACCCAATCTTGGATTCAATCTTTGTGTCAACATGTTCTCTTTCAATTAGGACTGGTTTTATATTTTGATTTGCATCTGAATAATCATAGACCTCATTTATTTGAGAGTAGGCATTTCATTTTTTGAGTAATTTTTTTTCAATTTTTGAACAATTTTGGAAATATTAAATAAAATCTGAAGAAAATTGGTATTGTTGATCACACTAGTCAACTTAAAATTTTCAATAGGAATTTTGTTTTGAAACTTTTGTTTTGTAAAAAATATGGCACATAGTCACACTTGTGGTGTTCCCGGTCAAAAATGACCGGCCTATAAAAAATAGCTTATAAATCACTCATTATACCATATTTTCACCCAATCTTGGATTCAATCTTTTTGTCAACTTGTTCTCTTTCAATTAGGACTGGTTTTGCATTTAATTTTCAAACTATTTAATTGTAGGAGTCATTTATCCGAGCTTATGCACCTCAGTTTTTGAGTGAAAAAAGCATTATTTGTTAATAATTTTGTCAATATTGTGAAAAAGGTGAAAAAAAGTTTCACTGTTGATCACACTAGCCTACTTTAATGTTTAACCAGGATATTTTTTTTGAAATGCTTTTATTTTGTACAAAATGGCACAAAGTCACACTTGTGATGTGTTCCCGGTCAAAAGTGGCCGGCCATTGAAAGTGAATGTAGAAGATTACAAAACACAGGGCTTGTATTTTGAAATGCTTTAATTTTCAGAAAAGGGGTGCAAAGTAACACTTGTGCTGTTCCCTGACAAATCTGACCATTGTGACATACAAAAAATAAACACATTAACGCTGTCATATAGAGAACACAAATCAAACACTGTTCATTTTCTTTCAGTTTTCCAAATTATGAACTAACCAAAATAAGAAACTGTGACGAACTCTGTGTGAACTCATGCAAGTGACTAACAAAAGCATTTTTAAGGTAACTTGCAATTGGTCATTTTGTGCCACTTATGCACATGACTGACAACAGTAAAAACAGTAAAATTGCTTTTTTCACTCAAAAACTGAGGTGCATAAGCTCGGATAAATGACTCCTACAATTAAATAGTTTAAAAAATTAAATGCAAAACCAGTCCTAATTGAAAGAGAACAAGTTGACAAAAAGATTGAATCCAAGATTGGGTGGTGATAATTAGTGATTTATTTGTTATTTTTTTTTTATAGGCCGGTCATTACCGGGAACACCACAAGTGTGACTATGTGCCATATTTTTTACAAAACAAAAGTTTCAAAACAAAAATCCTGGTGAAACATTAGAGTAGACTAGTGTGATCAACAGTAGCCATTTTTTTCATAATTTTTTTTCATATTTCCAAATTTACTCACAAATTATTTGTTTTTTACTCAAAAAATGAGATGCCTACTCTCAGATAAATGAGGCCCACGATTAATCAGATGCAAACAGAAATATAAAACCAGTCCTAATTGAAAGAGAACAAGTTGACAAAAAGATTGAATCCAAGATTGGGTGAAAATATGGTATAATGAGTGATTTATAAGCTATTTTTTATAGGCCGGTCATTTTTGACCGGGAACACCACAAGTGTAACAAGGTAACAAAACCCCCACAAAAAAGTAAGAAAATTTCCAAAAAAAAATTTAGATTTAGTTATACCCTTTGGGAACAAAGTCACTAAGTTTCAGTCCAAAGCGATAACATTAACTAGTATTTTCGGGAAAAAGAAAATCTTCTCCTGGTCAAATTGACCCGAACACCACATGAGGGTTAAGTCTCTATTATTAAGTTATTATTATTAAGAGACAGGCTTGTAACCAAAGTTTGTTTAGGAAATTATTGTATGGATTTGGGCCAAAAATTTGACGTAGTTGTAAGGAAGCTGGATATATTTAGGAAACCCTGGATGTCAATATCTTGTTAAAAGCTGTGCAGAGGGCATAAATGTCACCTTGTGGAATAAAGAGATGGGTATTTACATCATCAATATAATCCACCTTATCAATAAATTGTGTTTGGTTATGGAAGCTTGATAATAAAGAAGTATTAGTAATGCCAGGTATGTGCTGTTGAAGCACCAAAAGGATCTCAATTCAATAGACCATCACACCAGTCTTCAGCAATGACTTTAAAAGGTGAAAGTGAATTTTATTGCAAATACATAAACTTACCGCCATCATGTTCAATTAATGTGCACGCTATATGATATCTGGCCATTTCCACAGAAACCAATCAGTATCTGGTGTGACCACCATTTGCCTCACACAATGCAACACATCTCCTTCACATAGAGTTGATCAGGTTGTTGATTGTGGTCTGTGGAATGTTGGTCCACTCCTCTTCAATGGCTGTGTGAAGTTGCTGGATATTGGCAGGAACTGGAACACGCTGTCGTATACGCTGATCCAGATCATCTCAAACATGCTCAATGGGTGACATGTCTGGTGAGTATGCCGGCCATACAAGAACTGGGATGTTTTCAACTTCCAGGAATTGTGTACAGACCCTTGCAACATGGGGCCATGCATTATCATGCTGCAATGTGAGGTGATGGTCGTGGATGAATGGCACAACAATGGGCCTCAGGATCTTGTCACGGTATCTCTGTGCATTCAAAATGCAATCAATAAAATGCACCTGTGTTCGTTGTCCATAACGTACACTTGCCCATACCATAACCCCACCGCCACCCATGGGCCACTTGATCCACAACGTTGACATCAGCAAACCGCTCACCCACACAACGCCATACATGCTGTCATCTGCCCTTTACAGTGAAAACCAGGATTCATCCGTGAAGAGAACACCTCTCCAAAGTGGTGTATGGTAAATTAAATTTTGTTTATATTGAGATTTGTTATAAAAAGATTTAGTTAAATGTACTGAACAACATTAATTAGGAAAACAGTGTGTCAATAATGCAAAATGACGGTTAAAGGCAGTTCATCATTGAATTCAGTGATGTCATCATGCAGCTCAATTCAGTTTTAAATAGTATCTGTGCTATAATTTGCAATCAAGTCAACGATATCTCTGTAAATGAAGTGTCCCCAACTAAGCAAGCCAGAGGCGACAGCGGCAAGGAACCAAAACTCCATCAGTGACAGAATGGAGAAAAAACCTGGGAGAAACCAGGCTCAGTCGGGGGGCCAGTTCTCCTCTGACCAGACGGAACCACCAGTTCAGTTCCAGGCTGCAGCAAAGTCAGATTGTGCAGAAGAATCATCTGTTTTCTGTGGTCTTGTCCCGGTGGTCGTCTGAGACAAGGTCTTTACAGGGGATCTGTCTCTGGGGCTCATCTAGTTGTCCTGGTCTCCGCTGTTTTCAGGGCTGTAGAGGTCCTTTCTAGGTGTTGATCCACCATCTGATCTGGATACGTACTGGATCCGGGTGACTACAGTGACCCTCTGACTTGGATACAGACCGGATCTGGTGGCTACGGTGACTTCGCAATAAGAGAGAAACAGACTAATATTAGCATAGATGCCATTCTTCTAACAATGTAGCAAGTACATCGTGTTATGGGAAGTGTTCCCGGTTCTGGTTTACCTAATTAATGCAGCCTAAAAATCCTTTAACGGATTTGGATATTAGCAGCATATTAGTGTGTTATGTGTAAGCCAGGTTAAAGAGATAGGTCTTTAATCTAGATTTAAACTGCAAGAGTGTGTCTGCTAAATAGGAGAAGGATCTGCCGCCCGCAGTTGTATTTGATATTCTAGGTATTATCAAACGGCCAGGGTTTTGAGAATGCAGCGGACGTGGAGGACTATAAAGTAACAAGTGCTCGTTCAAATACTGAGGTGCTAAACCATTCAGGGCTTTATAAGTAATAAGCAAGATTTTAAAATCTATACAATGTTTGATAGGGAGCCAGTGCAGTGTTGACAGGACTGGGCTAATATGGTCATACTTCCTGGTTCTAGTAAGAACTCTAACTGCTGCATTTTGGACTAACTGGAGTTTGTTTACTAAGCGTGCAGAACAACCACCCAATAAAGCATTACAATAATCTAACCTTGAGGTCATAAACGCATGGATTAACATTTCTGCATTTGACATTGAGAGCATAGGCCGTAATTTAGATATATTTTTGAGATGGAAAAATGCAGTTTTACAAATGCTAGAAATGTGGATTTCTAAGGAAAGATTGCTATCAAATAGCATACCTAGGTTCCTAACTGATGATGAAGAATTGACAGAGCAGCCATCAGGTCTTAGACAGCGTTCTAGGTTATTACGTGCAGAGCTTTTAGGTCCTATAATTAACACCTATGTTTTTTCAGAATTTAGCAGTAAGAAATTACTCGTCATCCAGTTTTTTATATCAACTACGCATTCCATTAGTTTTTCAAATTGGTATGTTTCACCGGGCTGCGAAGAAATATAGAGCTGAGTATCATCAGCATAACAGTGAAAGCTAACACTGTGTTTCCTGATGATATTTCCCAAGGGTAACAAGTGTGAAGATGTAACGGCCCTAGTACTGATCCTTGAGGTACTCCATACTGCACTTGTGATCGATATGATACCTCTTAATTCACTGCTACGAATTGATGGTGGTCATATAAGTAAGATTTAAACCATGCTAATGCACTGCCATTAATGCCAACAAAGTTTTCTAGTCTATGCAAAAGAATGGTGTGGTCAATAGTGTCGAACGCAGCACTAAGATCCAATAGCACTAAAAGAGAGATACAACCACGATCAGATGATAAGAGCAGGTCATTTGTAACGCTAAGGAGAGCAGTCTCAGTACTCAGTACTATCATATGGTCTAAATCCTGACTGGAAATCCTCACAGATACCATTTTTCTCTAAGAAGGAGTATATAATTGTGAGGATACTACCTTTTCTAGTATCTTGGACAGAAAAGGGAGATTCGAGATCGGTCTATAATTAACTAGTTCTTTGGGGTCAAGTTGTGTTTTTTTTTGATGAGAGGCTTAATAACAGCCAGTTTGAAGGTTTTGGGGACATATCCTAATAAAAATTATGAATTAATAATAGTCAGAAGAGGATCTATGACTTCTTGGAAGCACCTCTTTTAGGAGCTTAGATAGAATAGGGTCTAACATACATGTTGTTGGTTTAGATGATTTAACAAGTTTATACAATTCTTCCTCTCCTATAGTAGAGAAAGAGTGGAACTGTTCCTCAGGGGATCTATAATGCACTGTCTGATGTGATACTGTTGCTGACGGCTGCATGGTTACAATTTTATCTCTAATAGAATCGATTTTAGAAGTAAAATAGTTAATAAAGTCATTACTGCTGTGATGTTGGGAAATGTCAACACTTGTTGGTGTATTATTTTTCATTAATTTAGCCACTGTATTGAATAAATACCTGGGGTTATGTTTGTTTTCTTCTAAAAGAGACGAAAAGTAATCAGATCTAGCAGTTTTTAATGCTTTTCTGTAGGATAGGTTACTTTCCCTCCAAGCAATATGAAATACCTCTAGTTTTGTTTTCCTCCAGCTGCGCTCCATTTTCCGGGCTGCTCTCTGTAGGGTGCGAGTGTGCTCATTATACCATGGTGTCAAAGTGCCAGACGCCATTGAATGTGAGTATTTGCCCAGTCAAGTAGGTTATGATGATGAACTGCAGTCAGGTCGAGACCCCGATGAGGATGACGAGCATGCAGATGAGCTTCCCTGAGACGGTTTCTGACAGTTTGTGCAGAAATTCTTTGGTTATGCAAACCGATTGTTGCAGCAGCTGTCCGGGTGGCTCGTCTCAGATGATCTTGGAGGTGAAGATGCTGGATGTGGAGGTCCTGGGCTGGTGTGGTTACACATGGTCTGCGGTTGTGAGGCCGGTTGGATGTACTGCCAAATTCTCTGATACCTATTATAAGTCAATGCATTTAGGCATCTAGATGTGGTGAAAAACAAGAGTATGCCTCGAGTTTGAGCTCCGTCACGTTAATTCTTTATCGTCTATTTTATAATCTTGAAATCTATTTTATACACCATCATTTTCATTTCTATAACACAGGGGCGTAGATTACACGGGGGACATGTCCCCCCACTTTTAATAATCACAGAAATCCGTCCCCCGCACTTTTTCGGTCAAGTGTTTTCGCATAGAGGTTTTCAAGAGCTGGTGTGAATAAATATAGATTTAAACTCAAAGAAACAGGATAGTCTGCGCATGACTTGATATTCTATTCGGACCCAGAAGGCGAGATTAACATCACGGAGCGCTAAACACTCATGCAGTGTATGTTTCATTCATACTCGAAGCCGGGGGGCGCTCTCGCACAGAAAGTCATACCAGGAAATTCCTAATATGGACAAAAGCGTCCAGCTATGCTGTATGAAAACAGTTTTTTTCACTGAAAAACAGAAACTTTTGGAAACACGAAGACATTAAACATATGATTGCGACAATATATGGTTTTTCAAGTCATCTCCAGCAGGTGATAAATAAAGTATATGAACAATGCAGTGCTAATTGACAAAGCATTTATTACAGTATAGAGTTTATTCTGGCTTATTATTTAATCCAAAGTACAGCAAAACAGTAACATTTTGAAATATTTTTACTAGCCTATTTAAAATAGCTGTTTTCTATTTGAATATATTTCAAAATGTAATTTATTGAGATTTCAAAGCTGAATTTGTATCATCATTTCTCCAGTCACACGATCCTTCAGAAATAATTCTGATATTCTGATTTGCTGCTCAAAAAAACACTTATGATAATGTTGAAAACAGCTGAGTAGAATTTTTTCAGGTTTCTTTGATGAATAGAAAGTTCAGAAGAACAGCATTTATCTGAAATAGAAATCTTCTGCAAAATGATGACTTTATCATCACTATTGATCAATTTAAATGTCTTTATCATCACTTTTGATCAATTTTAAGGATCCTTCTATAATTTATTTTCCAAAAAAAAAAAATTATACTGACTCTAAGCTTTTGAATGATACAGTGTATTATGTTGCAAAAGCTTTTTATTTCACATAAATGCTAATCTTTGGATCCTTCTATTAATCAAAGAATACTGAAAAATTTTACTCATCTGTTTTAAATATTGATAATCAGCAAATCAGCATATTAGAATGATTTCTGAAGGATATTACACTGAAGACTGGAGTAATGATGCTGAAAATTCACCTTTGATTACAGGAATAAATTACATTTTAAAATATATTCAAATGGAAAACAGTTATTTTAAATAGTAAAAATATTTCACAATTTTACTGTTTTGCTGTACTTTGGATCAAATAAATGCAGGCTTGGTGAGCTGAAGTGGATTAAAGAACATAAAAAATCTTACTGTTCAAAAACTGTTGACTGGTAGGCAATATAGATTACAGAAATGTTATATTGTAATGTTTTATGTGTGTGTGTGTGAAATATGTGTAATTTCTGTCCCCCTCACTTCTGAAAAGATGGCTACACCACTGCTATAATGTGTGAATATATCCTCTATCATATTCTACAACATAAACAATCAGAGCGCCTTGTTATCACTAGTTTTATTTTGATTTCCTGAGTCCGCTAGTAGCTTATAGCCCATTAGCATCACCAGCGTGGTTGCCGCTAAACCCACGTGCATTGCTAATACTCTATTCACACACATTACCATTGCTTTACTCACTGTAACTTGCTTTAATGGCGAATGTATGTCTACCTTTGAGTGCAGGTGACGACACGTTTGAGCTGCATTTGGCCGTGGAGAAGCAGATTCGGGTCCTGGAGCAGAGGCAGGCCCAGCTGAGAGAGCGCTGCTAACAGTCCCACCACCTCTACCCTATGTGTTTCTCTGCACAGGCCCGGTGCACCCAGGATACGATCTTCCCAGATGTCCTTCACCTCCGGCGCCGGGACACCATGGACCCTGGGTGCATCCGCAGTGGAGGACACGAGCCAGGCCCCAGGCGACGACCTCTCCCCCTCCGGTCTTCGTGATCTCCACACGGAACCGCTTCCATCCCCTCCGCAAGACCGAACGCGGCGCTGTGATCGTCGGAGACTCCATCGTCTGACATGTCGGTGCTATGTTAGCCCAAGGTAAAGTGCACATTCTCTGTTTCCCTGGTGCTCATGTTCTCACAATGTTTCTGCCCAGATACCTGTGATCCTGAAGGCCAACGAGAGCCCCAGAGTGGTTGTGCTTCATGCCGGGGTTAATGACACCACGCAGCGACAGACGGAGACACTGAAGAGGGACTTCAGGAGCATGATCGTGACGGTGCGCAGCACAATGCCCGCGGTGATGATCATCGTGTCAGGACCACTGCCCACGTATTTATGAGGACACGAAAGGTTCAGTAGACTTTTTGCTCTAAATGAATGGTTATTGTCATGGTGCAAAGAACAGAAACTGCTCTTTGTTAATAATTGGAATCTTTTCTGGGAGCGTCCTAGACTTTTTCGCACTGATGGCACCCCAGCAGAGTTGGAGCAGAACTCCTCTCGGACAACATCTCCAGGACTCTACGCTCCATATGACTAGTAAGCCAATTCTCAGATAACTGCTATGATGGCTTTTGTTCTACCCGCTTAAATGTTAGAAGTACTTGCGCTGTCCAATCTATTAAGACTGTGTCTGTTCCCTGAATATTGAGGTCAAAATATAAATTTAATGTAGGATCTAGAAAAAAAAAATCTTATCGTGATTAAACCTAAAATAAATGAACAAAAACAATTTCTAAAGTTTGGGCTCATAAACATTAGATCACTCACACCTAAAGCAGTTATTGTAAATTAAATGATCACAGGTAATAGTTTTGATGTACTCTGCTTGACTGAGCAGCCATCAGTCTACTGTAAATGAGTCTACTCCACCAAACTACTGTTATAATCATGAGCCCCGTCAGACTGGTCGTGTGGGAGGTGATGCAACAATATATAGTGATATTCTCAATGTTACCCAGTGTAGGGTCAAAAATTATCAAAGACTTCTGTTTTCCTGTCCCAAACTATCTTGAGTAACAAAAGGGCCATTTGGCATTCCTGAAGGCACAGAATTGCTGATATCGATCAAGGCCTGTAGGCCAACATGTTTATACATCGGGGGTCTGCTAATTGTCACACCTTTTGCACAGTGGGTGAAGCTGTAGTCTGCTGATTGGTCAGTTTGAATGTCTCACATTTGGGTTTCAGTCACATGGTCAAGGAAGGAATAAAAGAAGACTGTAAATGTTGCTCTGGGTCTTTCTCTCTGCTGGCTTTTCTTTGCTGACTCTTTCCTTTGCTGGAGCTCTCTTCTCAGGGCTCTGCCCTCTGCTCTCTCTCCCTCTTTTTTCTCCCTCGCTCCATCTTCCCCTCTCTCTTTCTCTCTCAGGTAATATTTTACATACATGTTAGGTATTCAATATTCAGTATTCAATATTAACTTTGAAGTGCTACCTATTGCAATACAATATAGTCACTTAATAGCAACGCTCTCCCACATATTTAGCCATTGTAACTGCGCTTATTTCCGTCGTTGGTATAAGTGGCAGTGGGTGGTAACAGACTAGAAATGTACAGTTTTATACTATCGTGCTGATAACGTTTCTTTAGTCCTTCGGCAGTCCTACAGCCTGAACCACTGTAGGGAAACCACCCTTACACCAGAAAACAGGATACAGGTTTAAATCATTTTATTCACAATAGAATATAGATAACATATCAAATGTTGAAAGTGAGACATTTTGAAATGTCATGCCAAATATTGGCTAATTTTGGATTTCATGAGAGCTTCACATTCCAAAAAAGTTGGGACAATAAGAGGCCGGAAAAGTTAAATGTACATATCAGGAACAGCTGGAGTACCAGTCTGCAACTTATTAGGTCAATTGGCAACATGATTGGGTATAAAAAGAGCCTCTCAGTGTGGCAGTGTCTCTCAGAAGTCAAGATGGGCAGAGAATCACCAATTCCCCCAATGCTGCGGCGAAAAATAGTTGCGCAATATCAGAAAAGAGTTTCTCAGAGAAAAATTGCAAAGAGTTTGAATTTATCATCATCTACAGTGCATACTGTAATGGACATCACAACATGGGCTCAGGAATACTTCCAGAAAACATTGTCGGTGATCACAATCCACCTTGCCATTTGCCATTGCCGGCTAAAACTCTACAGGACAAAAAGGAGCCATATCTAAACTTGATCCAGAAGCGCCGGCGTTTTCTCTGGGCCAAGGCTCATTTAAAATGGACTGTGGCAAAGTGGAAAACTGTTCTGTGGTCAGACTAATCAAAATTTGAAGGACCACCCAAGTTGTTATCAGTGCTCAGTTCAGAAGCCTGTATCTTTGATGGCATGGGGTTGCATGAGTGCGTGTGGCATGGGCAGCTTACACATTTGGAAAGGCACCATCAATGCTGAAAGGTATATCCAAGTTCTAGAACAACATATGCTCCCATCCAGATGTCGTCTCTTTCAGGGAAGACCTTGCATTTTCCAACATAACAATGCCAGACCACATACTGCATCAATTACAACATCATGGCTGGATAGAAGAAGGATGCGGGTACTGAAATACCCATAGACAATTGGACGAGCTTTTGGGGCAGACCTGACCTGTTGAAAAGAGATGGTCTTCATCCCTCCTGGGGTGGTGCTGCTCTTCTTTCTAGAAATTTGGCACATAGTCTTAGAGTTTATAGTTGACTAACTGGGGCCCAGGTCAGGAAGCAGACAGACTGTCTGCTAGCCGCCTCCGGTCACAGAAGTCAGTTAATTCTCAGCACATAGAGACTCTTTCACCTAGATATCACACTATAGAGACTGTGTCTGTTCCACGGGCTAGAAAATACAAAAAAACGTCCAAACCAATTTAAGAGCAACAATTTAATTGAGGTTCAACAAATAAAAAACAGATGCAATACGGATAAACAAATGATAAAGCTTGGCTTATTGAATATCAGGTCCCTTTCTACGAAAGCACTTTTTGTAAATAATATGATCACTGATCATAATCTAGATGCACTCTGTTTGACAGAAACCTGGCTAAAACCTGATGATTACATTATTTTCAATGAGTCTACACCCCAAGATTACTGTTATAAACATGAGCTACATCCAAAAGGTAAAGGGGGAGGTGTTGCTTCAATTTATAACAATGTTTTCAGGATTTCTCAGAGGGCAGGCTTCAAGTATAACTCGTTTGAAGTATTGGTGCTTAATATAAGATTATCCAGAGAAACAAATGTTAATGATAAATCCCCTGTGATGTTTGTGCTGGCTACTGTATACCGGCCACCAGGGCACCATACAGACTTTATTAAAGAGTTTGCTGATTTTACATCCGAGTTAGTGCTGGCTGCAGATAAAGTTTTAATTGTTGGTGATTTTAATAGCCATGTTGATAATGAAAAAGATGCATTGGGATCAGCATTTATAGACATTCTGAACTCTATTGGGGTTAGACAACACATCTCAGGACCTACTCATTGTCGAAATCATACTCTAGATTTAATAGTCACATGGAATTAATGGTGTTGAAATTATGCAGCCAAGCGATGATATCTCAGATCATTATTTAGTTTTGTGCAAACTTCTTATAGCTAAAACTGTAAAATCTACTTCTTGTTACAAGTATGGTAAAACCATCACTTCTACCACAAAAGACTGCTTTGTAAGTAATCTTCCTGATGTATCCCAATTCCTTAGCATTTCCAAAACCTCAGAACAACTTGATGATGTAACAGTAACTATGGACTCTCTCTTTTCTAGTATTTTAAATACAGTTGCTCCTTTACGCTTAAGGAAGGTTAAGGGAAAACAGTCTGACACCGTGGTATAATGAGCACACTCGCACCCTAAAGAGAGCAGCCCGGAAAATGGAGCGCAGCTGGAGGAAAACAAAACTAGAGGTATTTCGTATTGCTTGGAGGGAAAGTAACCTATCTTACAGAAAAGCATTAAAAACTGCAAAATCTGTCTCTTTTAGAAGAAAACAAACATAACCCCAGGTATTTATTCAATACAGTGGCTAAAAAATAAAGCATCAACAAGTGTTGACATTTCCCAACATCACAGCAGTAATGACTTTATGAACTACTTTACTTCTAAAGTCGATACTATTAGAGATAAAATTGTCACCATGCAGCCATCAGCTAAAGTATCACATCAAACAGTGCACTACAGATCTCCTGAGGAACAGTTCCACTCATTCTCTACTATAGGAGAGGAAGAATTGTATAAACTTGTTAAATCATCTAAACCAACAACATGTATGTTAGACCCTATTCCATCTAAGCTCCTAAAAGAGGTGCTTCCAGAAGTCATAGATCATCTTCTGACTATTATTAATTCCTTATTGTTATGAGGATATGTCCCCAAAATCCTTCAGACTGGCTGTTATTAAGCCTCTCATCAAAAAACCACAACTTGACCCCAAAGAACTAGTTAATTATAGACCGATCTCGAATCTCCCTTTTCTGTCCAAGATACTAGAAAAGGTAGTATCTTCACAATTGTATTCCTTCTTAGAGAAAAATGGCATCTGTGAGGGTTTCCAGTCAGGATTCAGACCGTATCATAGTACTGAGACTGCTCTCCTTAGAGTTACAAATGACCTGCTCTTATCATCTGATCGTGGTTGTATCTCTCTATTAGTGCTATTGGATCTATTGCATAGTCGATATAAAAAACTGGATGACGAGTAATTTCTTACTGCTAAATTCTGAAAAAACAGAGGTGTTAATTATAGGACCTAAAAGATCTGCATGTAATGACCTAGAATGCTGTCTAAGATTTGATGGCTGCTCTGTCAATTCTTCGTCATCAGTTAGGAACCTAGGTGTGCTATTTGATAGTTACCTTTCCTTAGAAAGCCACGTTTCTAGCATTCGTAAAACTGCATTTTTCCCATCTCAAAAATATATCTAAATTACGGCCTATGCTCTCAATGTCAAATGCAGAAATGTTAATCCATGCGTTTACGACCTCAAGGTTAGACTATTGTAATGCTCTATTGGGTGGTTGTTCTGCACGCTTAGTAAACAAACTCCAGTTAGTCCAAAATGCAGCAGCTAGAGTTCTTACTAGAACCAGGAAGTATGATCATATTAGCCCGGTCCTGTCAACTCTGCACTGGCTCCCTATCAAACATTGTATAGATTTTAAAATCTTGATTATTACTTATAAAGCCCTGAATGGTTTAGCACCTCAGTATTTGAACAAGCTCTTGTTACATTATAGTCCTCCACGTCCGCTGCGTTCTCAAAACTCTGGCAATTTGATAATACCTAGAATATCAAAGTCAACTGTGGGTGGCAGATCCTTCTCCTATTTAGCGCCCAAACTCTGGAATAACCTACCTAACATTGTTCGGGAGGCAGACACACTCTTGCAGTTTAAATCTAGATTAAAGACCCATCTCTTTAACCTGTCTTACACATAACATACTAATACACTTCTAATATACAAATCGGTTAAAGGATTTTTAGGCTGCATTAATTAGGTAAACCGGAACTGGGAACACTTCCCATAACACCCGATGTACTTGCTACATCGTTAGAAGAATGGCATCTACGCTCATATTAGTCTGTTTCTCTCTTATTCCGAGGTCACCGTAGACACCAGATCCAGTCTGTTTCCAAGTCAGAGGGTCACTGCAGTCACCCGGATCCAGTATGTATCTAGCCCAGATGGTGGATCAGCACCTAGAAAGGACCTCTACAGCCCTGAAAGACAGCGGAGACCAGGACAACTAGAGCCCCAGAGACAGATCCCCTGTAAAGACCTTGTCTCAGACGACCACCGGGACAAGACCATAGGAAACAGATGATTCTTCTGCACAATCTGACTTTGCTGCAGCCTGGAATTGAACTGCTGGTTTCGTCTGGTCAAAGGAGAACTGGCCCCCCGACTGAGCCTGGTTTCTCCAAAGGTTTTTTCTCCATTCTGTCACCGATGGAGTTTTGGTTCCTTGCCGCTGTCGCCTCTGGCTTGCTTAGTTGGGGACACTTCATTTAGAGCGATATCGTTGACTTGATTGCAAAATTATTGCACAGATACTATTTAAACTGAACTGAGCTGCATGATGACATCACTGAATTCAATGATGAACTGCATTTAACTGTCATTTTGCATTATTGACACACTGTTTTTCTAATTAATGTTGTTCAGTTGCTTTGACGCAATCTTTTTTTGTTTAAAGTGCTATATAAATAAAGGTGACTTGACTTGAAATGGCCAGGCTACAGTCCAGATCTTTCACCCATAGAAAACATTTGACGCATCATAAAGAGGAAGATGCGAAGATCTAAGACAGTTGAGCAACTAGAAGCCTGTATTAGACAAAAATGGGACAGCATTCCTAATCCTAAACTTGAGCAACTTGTCTCCTCAGTCCCCAGAAATTTGCAGACTGTTATAAAAAGAAGAGGGGATGCCACACAGTGGTAAACATGGCCTTGTCCCAACTCTTTTGAGATGTGTTGATGCCATGAAATTTAAAATCAACTTATTTTTCCATTAAAATAATACATTTTCTCAGTGTAAACATTTGATATGTCATCTATGTTGTATTCTGAATAAAATATTGAAATTTGAAACTTCCACAGCATTGCCTTCTGTTTTTATTCACAATTTGTACAGTGTCCCAACTTTTTTAGAATCGGGTTTGTATCTCAACTGCTTTGTGTACCCATTAATACACATGAACTAGACAAAATGACTGGCAACATGGGCACTATCTTCTCTAATACATTAGAAGCTGTTGCCCCAATCAAATTGAAAAAGGTTAGAGAAAAACGTACTGTGCCATAGTACAACAGTAATACCCACTCTTTCAAGAAAGAAACTCGTAGTCTTGAGCGCAAATGGAGAAAAACTAACTTGGAAGTTTGTTTTGTTATTCGTGGAAAAACAGTATGTCCAGCTATAGACAGGCTCTAAAAACTGCCAGGGCCGAATATATCCACAAACTCATAGAAAATAACCAAAACAATCCAAGGTTTTTATTTAGCACAATGGCTAGATTAACAAATATCCAGACGCCATCCGATCTAAATATTCCCTCACAGTTAAATAGTAATGACTTTATGAATTTCTTCACTGATAAAATAGATAACATCAGAAATACAATAACAAATGTAGATTCTACAGCTTCTAATACTTCAGTTTTATCCATCGCACCCAAAGATAAACTGCAGTGCTTTACAACTATAGGACAGGAAGAGCTAAATAAACTTATCACTGCATCTAAACCAACAACGTTTATTAGATCCTGTACCCACTAAATTACTGAAAGAGTTGGTACCTGTAGTCGAAGAACCGCTTCTCAATAATATTAACTCGTCGTTATCTTTAGGTCACGTCCCAAAACCATTCAAGCTGGCGGTTATTACTCTTATTAAGAAACCACAACTTGATCATTGTGAACTGGCAAATTACAGACCCATTTCAAATCTTCCATTTATGTCTAAAATTTTAGAAAAAGTTTTGTCTGCTCAATTGTGCTCCTTCCTGCAAAAAAAATTATCTCTTTGAAGAATTTCAGTCAGGTTTCATGCCCCATCATAGCACAGAAACTGGACTTGTTAAAATTACAAATGACTTGCTTCTTGCATCAGACCAAGGCTGCATCTCATTGCTTGTTTTACTTTATCTTAGTGCTGTGTTCGACAACATAGATCATGACATACTCCTAGATCAATTACAAAACTATACAGGTATCCAAGGGCAGGCTTTAAGATGGTTTAGCTCCTACCTGTCCGATCGCTACCACTTTGTTTATTTAAATGGGGAGTCATCTCATTTATCACCAGTAAAATATGGAGTGCCACAAGGATCTGTCCTAGGTCCTCTGCTATTTTCAATATACATGTTGCCCCTTGGTAATATCATTAGAAAATACGGGATTAGTTTCCACTGTTATGCTGATGATACTCAACTATATATCTCAATGAGACCAGATGAAACTTCTAAATTATCTAAGCTAACAGAGTGTGTTAAAAATATAAAAGATTGGATGACCAATAATTTAATCCTATTAAATTCAGATAAGACAGAGATCTTACTTTTTGGACCAAAAAAACATTACACAGAATCTCGTAGATTACACTTTGCAACTAGACAGATGTACTGTTACTTCCTCTACAGTCAAAAATCTGGGTGTTATATTAGACAGCAACTTGTCTTTTGAAAATCATATTTCCCATGTTACAAAACCTTCTTCCATCTTAGAAACATTGCCAAGCTACAAAACATGTTACCTGTTTCTGATGCAGAAAAGCTAGTTCATGCATTCATGACCTCTAGACTGGACTATTGTAATGCACTTCTAGGTGGTTGTCCTGCATCTTTAATAAGCTACAGGTAGTCCAAAATGCAGCGGCTAGAGTCCTTACCAGGTCAAGAAAATATGATCATATTATCCCAATTTTACAGTCTCTGCACTGGCTACCTATTAAGTTCCCTATCAGTTACAAAATATTTTAACTTACTTATAAGGCCCTTAATGGTTTAGCTCCTCCGTACCTAACTAGTCTTCTACCACGCTACAATCCATCATGCTTCCTAAGGTCACAAAACGCTGGACTTTTGGTAGTACCTAGGATAGCAAAGTCCACTAAAGGAGGTAGAGCTTTGTTCGCATTTGGCTCCCAAACTCTGGAATAGCCTTCCTGATAATGTTTGGGGTTCAGACACACTTTCTCTGTTTAAATCTAGATTAAAAACACAACTCTTTGGCCAAGCATTCAAGTAATGCATCTCATAATTTTGGACTGCAGTTATAGCTGATCAAATGCGCATTATTATTCTTTAGCTTGGGTTAAACATTAATTTTACTTGGCTGGAACAGCAGCTACGCTAATTATGTCTCTATTTGTTTCTCTGTTTTGCCACAGGATTTACATCCCGTGGTAACTAGGATTTACACAAGCTCCAGTCTGGATCCAGAACACCTGACAAGAGATGATGTCAACCACTCAGAGGACCTCAGATGATGCTAACCCTGAGACAACATACAGAACTACCACATTTTGCTATAAGTTTGATGGCATAATTGCTGTTAATAGTGTTAATCATCTGTTTGTTTAGGTCTTTTATTGATTTTTCCGAACATTTCTGCCGTATGCACATAAACTGACAGTCATCACTGATAAGCGACTACTACTAAATGTTGTAGAAACAGAATTTTCTGTAAAGTTGCTTTGCAATGATTTGAATCGTAAAAGGGCTATGCAAATAAACTTGAATTGAAATGAATTGAATTGAAAGATGACTTACTGAAGTTCAGACCGAGCATCAGAATGGGATAAAAAAAAGGGGATTTAAGTGACTTTGAACGTGGAATGGTTGTTGGTGCCAGACAGGTTGGTCTGAGTATTTATAAAATTGCTGATCTACTGGGATTTTCACGCACATCCATATGTAGGGTTTACAGAGAATGGTCTGAAAAAGAGAAAATATCCAGTGAGTGGCAGTTGTGTGGATGAAAATTCCTTGTTGATGTCAGAGGTCAGAGGAGAATGGGCAGACTGTTTAAAGATGACAGAAAGGCAACAATAACTCAAATAACCACTCATTACAACCAAGGTATGCAGAATACCATCTCTGAATGCAAAATACGTCGAACCCTGAAGCAGATGGGCTACAGCAGCAGAGGACCACACCGGGTGCCGCTCCTGTCAGCTAAGAACAGGAAACGGAGGCTACAAATCGCACAGGCTCACCAAAATTGGACAATAGAAGATTGGAAAAACGTTGCCTGGTCTGATGAGTCTCGATTTCTGCTGTGACATTCAGATGGTAGGGTCAGAATTTGGCGTAAAGTACATGAAAGCATGGATCCATCCTGCCTTGTCTTGACGGTTCAGGCTTGTGGTGGTGGTGGTGGTGTAATGGTGTGGGGGATATTTTCTTCGCACACTTTGGGCCCCTTAGCACCAATTGAGCATTGTTTAAACGCCACAGCCTACCTGAGTATTGTTGCTGACCATGTTCATCCCTTTATGACTACAGTGTACATCTTCTGATGGCTACTTCCAGCAGGATAATGCACCATGTCACAAAGCTCAAATCATCTCAGCCTGGTTTCTTGATCATGACAATGCGTTCACTTTACTCAAATGGCCTCCACAGTCACCAGA
Organism: Cyprinus carpio; assembly: GCF_018340385.1. Lineage (NCBI taxonomy): Eukaryota > Metazoa > Chordata > Actinopteri > Cypriniformes > Cyprinidae > Cyprinus > Cyprinus carpio. The sequence goes on along the minus strand of NW_024879270.1, from coordinate 1,028,675 downwards.
TCTCAATCCAATAGAGCAGCTTTGGGATGTGACAGACTTCTGTTACTGAATAATATATACAATGGCTATTTTATTTATTTATTTATTTTCTTTACAAAAAAGTTGTGTCATAAAAAGTAAATAAAAGTAAGTTATTGCAATCATTGTTTGGTAGAATGTCATTAAAGCTCAACAGGCATGAAATATCATCAATGAATGAAATGCCATTAATAAGGCCAGGAGTGGAGTATTGCAGGTTAAAAACATTTTATTTATTATTTATGACCTAAGTGTATTTAGAAAAAAACATTTAGAGATTAATTTGAGCAAAATCCAGATGAATCAAGTAAAGAAACATTATTTATAGTTTTGATCAATTAATCAATTCCCTTTAATAAATCTCTTCATGTAGGTGCTCTGTGTTACCGGAAATGCCTGAGTTGTAAAAAAAAAAAAAGTAGAACAAGCAGTTGTGCAAGTAATCCATTAGACATTAACTGGACATACTTGTGTCTGCACTGGTGTCCTTCTTTTCTGAGAGAAAAGTAGAATTTGTTGTTTTTTGTGCAAGCCAACTGAAGAGCACTGTTGCATGAAGCTATGCTATTAGTGTTCATCTCAATCAGTAGCAAGGGCGGAATCATGGGTTCAGTCCCCAGGGAATGCCCAGTTGCCCAGCCTCCCTCATAGTCATACTATGGACAAGTACATGATCAACAAGAGTGGCATGAATTTCATCTGAGACTTCTTGTCTTCTTGCCCTTCCCTTTCCTCTTCTATGTTGTTGTCCTCCTCCTTCACCACCTCCTCCTTCATTTCTTCCTCTTCCTCCCCCTCCACCTTATTTACAACCCTGTTTCAGTCCCTTTAGTCTCTTGTCGCCATCTAATGGTGAAACAATATAACAAATCACTGTTTCGCAATACTAAGTAGCTACTATAATTAAATACTTCTATTATTCATATAAAATATTTATTGAATGATAAAACTTAATAAACAACAACAGCCATCATAAAAGTTGTACAGCTGTACAAAAGCAGCGCTCTGAAATAATGAATTAAAGTTACAGAATATATGTGATGAGATTTTGCCCTCAGCCAAAACTATTTGCTCTGGAACTATTACTACAATGGCTACAATTACTACAAACGACTGTCCATTAGATTTACCCCAAACTAATATTATCTCATGTTTAATGACTATAGAGACATCAGAGCCAGCGGCAAGATCTGGCTGAGGCGAGGCTGCTTTCGGCGGGTTCATGAGCGCTGAACAGCCGCTGACACCCTGGAGCACACATCTCCGAAAATATCGAAGCAAATTTTCAAATAGAAGTTATCTTTATTAACAAAAGTCTAAACAATTAAATTCTCGCCTTAAAACTCTTAAAAGTATATTCAATGACACAATAAAATTATAGTGGATTTGGGCATCCGTCATTACACTTGCTGTGAGAAGTACCGCAAGAGGAGTGATATAAATGGGGAAATGGTTGGAGCTCTGTTATCACTAGAATATTGCACTCCTCTCAGCCAATCAGATTAGAGGACCAGAAATAACTGTTTTGTGTGCGCACACACACACACACACACACACACACACACACAGTTGGTATAGAAAACAAATTCTACTTTTCTCTCAGGAGAGAAGGACACAGGTGCAGACACAAGTATGTCTAATGGATTACTTGCACAAATGCTTGTTCTACTTTTTTTAAAAGAATAATATTTTGTTGCTTTGCAGCCTGAAATAAAGACACAGTTTTTTTTTGTTTTATCCAGATGTATTTACTCTGCATTTCATCTGCAACTTATAACATCCAAGTGAAAGATATAACACCAACATGTCAGAAAAAAAAAAAGAATCACCCATTACTAAAAATGACTTGTAAACTCAGTCAGGTGTATAGCTAATCACCTTCTCAGTGGCACACAAAATCATTTGACTTACATCTGTGATCAGCTGTGCTCATTTTGATCAGCTCAGCATGAAAAGAGCTTTCCTGGAGCATTTCAGTTCTTGGTAGTGCAACTGAAGCTAACAATCAACTATGGGTGGCAAGACACTGTCAAAGATCTCTGGGATAAAGTTGTGGACAGGCACAAGTCCAAAACAAAATTAAAAAAATATACATTTTTTAAAGGCTTTATCCATGCCTAGAAGCACAGAGAAGTCTATTATTAAGAAGTGGAAGGTATTTGGTACAACACAGACCCTCCTGGATCAGGACGTCGCTTGAAACTGGATGAAAGAGCCAGAGGAAACTGGTCAGAGAGGTGACCGCGATGCTGACAGCAACTCTGAAGCTGCTGCAGGAGTTATTGACAAAGAGTGGTCATTGTGTTCATGTGACAAAAATATCACAAATTCTCCACAAATGTGTCTTGTATGGGAGGGCTGAAGAAAAAAGGCAATCAAGAAAGGTCACATGCAGTCAGAAAGAGCTTCACCAAAACACACCTTCGCCACAACATTAAAGGATTTGTCTGGAGGAAATCCAATTCAGCTCACCCTCCAAATAACAGCATTCCTCCAGTAAAGCATAGATGTGGTAATATCCTGTTTTGGGGTGTTTCTCTGCAGCAGGGACTGGAGCACTCGTCAGGACAGAAGGAAAAATGGATGGGGCAAAATAGCGTCAAATTCTTGCGGAAAATCTGCTGCCCTCTGCCAGAAAGTTATCAACGGGAAGAAGGTTTACCTTCAAACATGACTGTTACGTCTCTGATGTAACTTTTTGTCTAGGGATTAAAGTAGGTAACATTAAGTTAACATATTAAATAAAAAAGCCAGGGAAAGAGGTGGCTATGGAACACATGACACAAACTGCGCTACAAGAAATATTTATTGCCCCCGAGGAAGAACAAGTTAAACAGACAAGACAAAGGAGAGAAGGGAAGTTAAAGTGGCGCTTAAATCATAAAATAAAATATATATATAAAAAAACATTAAGTAACTAAATTCCCAAACCCCTTAACTATTAAAGAAAAAAGAAAAGTCTTCAACGAAAAAGCGTCATAAACTACACTAAATGCACTAAAACCAAAACATACAAAAACAAGCACACACAACTAAACTAGTGTTTCTAATACATCCAAGATCACTATGTGCAGATACGTAGGTCACGTGACTTACTAAACTCTTCCACTCTTTCCTTGTCTTCCAAACCAACAGCGAGCTGACAAAGACATCAGATCAGCAAGCAGCAAAGCGACAAACGCACACAATAGTCACAGCAGAATACGTCCCCCTCTCTTCCGCGGATGTTCTCCTTTTAAACCTCTTGGACGAGAGCATGATTGGCAAAGGAAATGAGATGTTAATAATGATTGACAGCAAAGATAGCCAATAGAATCCAAGGAAGGTGGTACCTAAGAGCATGAGAGTGAGAACTGAGAAGAGACAAAAAAAAAAAACCCCAACAACAACAGCTACAGCACAAAAGGTTGCGGACCATTACAATGACAATGACCTAAAGCACACAGTAAAACTGAGCACACAGTGGATGAAGGAGAAAAAGGTCAATGTCCCTGCATGGCCTCATCAGAGCCCAGACTGAAACCCCAATGAAAATCTGTGAAAGGACTTAAAGACTGCAGTCCACAAACACTCACCATCAAATTGAACTGAACTTAAGCAGTTCTGCAAATAAGAGTGAGCAAATATTGCTAAGTCTAGATGTGCAAAGTAGAGACAGAGACAAATCCCAACAGACTAAAGGCTGTAGTTAAAGCAAAAGGGGCTTCAACAAAACAGTGACACAGAGGTGATCCTTTTTCCAGTGATTCTGTTAAAAAAAAAATCTGACATGTTGGTGTTATAGGTTTCACTTGGATATTATAAGTTGCACTGAGTAAATACAGCTGGATAAAAAATAAAATAAAACAATAAACAATAAAAAAAAATAAAAATAAATAAAAAATAAAAAAACACACATTGTAATTAACCAAGGGGAGCTTAGCTAATAAAACTTAATTTTAAAATATTGAATATCATACTTAAATTAGGTGGATACAAAAAGATACGTTATGGTCTTGTATATCTATTATGTTTAGAAAAAATGGGTGGCATTGAATTTCCCCTCAACTGTAATTTGAACAAGTTTCCCAGTAAGCTTTCTAATTTTCATAAACAGGCATTATTATCATAGAGGATTATATACAAGACACAATTTCTCGCCTCACAAATGCATAATTTGGAATAATAATGCAATTCGCCAAAATAAATAACTTTTTTTTTTTCCCAGATAATTGGATTATAAATAATAGTTTGTTGGTTTTCGTGTCAAAGCTTTTAAACAGTGATGGGACACTTTTTTTTTTGTTTTGAAAAATGTTAAATACATGTATATGTCAAGGAGCACATAATGGTAATTAATAAATTATCTGAGAACTTACTGAATTACCAGAAAACTCTAGACAACACTCTAGAAAACAAACTTAGATCTTAATATTAAATTGGAAGGTATGCATTAAAACAAACAAACAAACAAACAAAAGAAAACTAAAACAAAACAACAACAACAACAAACTATAATAATTATCTTTTGCCAAGTTTATACTCTTCCTTTAGGATTAAACATTTTTGTAGATAGAGATCCTTATTGATAGAGAATGGGGTTTTACCTTTTTATTCTGTTTTTTATATATTTTATTTTTATTGTAACTAACATGTTATAATTGCCTTTTACGTTAACTGTTCAAGTGTTTGCAAAAAAAGAAAAAAGCTGCATGTTGTGAGTGGGCAGTGGCAAATGGAAAACAATTTAAAGTGTGTTACATTCAGTGACTTTCAGTTTCCTTATTTGGTCTGTTTCCTGTTCTTGTTTTGTTAATTGATTAATCCCCACCTGTCTCCATTTCCCTGATTACCTCCTGTGTGCTTAAATACCCTGTCTGTTTAGTTCTTCCTTGTCCGTGATTAATGTTGTAGTAATGTTGTAATGTAGTTTATGTTGGATGTGCCCTTGTTCCTCTGCGATCATTAAAAGAAACCCTTTGTATACTTTCTTCCTCGTGCACCTTCATTTTCACACCAGCAAAATGGTAACAAAGTGTTAAAACCTGAAAATTAAAAATTTTTATGATAGTGTTTGATATGCACATTTTTGCCCTCTGAGGATTTCTGTGTTAGGTTAAATTGATGCACAATACTCTGTGTCTAACTCACAATAACACAACACCATTAAAAAAAAAAGGCTGATGTAATGACATCTCTCACCGTTTATTCACTTAGATCTAGGTTTAACATGACATGAGTTTTTACCAGTGTAGTAAAGCATAAACCATGTGGCAGCTATTTTCAAAAATACATCAAAGATATGTACAAGACTCCATAGCATTAACAATCTCAACAACAACAGGTACAATGTTCCCTCTGAAATCCTTCATATACATTTAATCGTTATTCATTTATTTATTGTTTTGACGAACTGAAGTTCACGTTGAGGTGCCCAAGGTTTGTAAGAATTTCCCGGTCTTTCTCCTCAGCGAGTCACTCATACTTTATTGCTAATAAAAATCATCTAAAGTCTACACCAGGGGTGCAAAGCTCAGTTTCTGGAGAGCCGCAGTCCAGCAGAGTTTAGCTTCAACCCTAATTAAATGCACCTGATCCAACTAATCAAATCCTTCAGGCTTATTTGAAAACTATATGGCATGTGTGTTGGAGCAGGGTTTGAACTCAACTCTGCAGGATGGGTTTTTTTGGCCCCCCTGGTCTGCAACATCTCTCCAGTCCCCTACATACAGAGTTCATGATTCATTTCTTATTTCCATTAAACCAACATTCTGCTAGACATTCTCCATCACATTCATATGCTTTTCATCCACTACTCACATCTCTTTAAAAACAATGTGTTCCCAAATCTTTTTCTGTGTTAGAGATAGTGCAGCCTGTAAGCCAGGCCTCTATACCCATGAATCGGGGGATCCTTGGTAATGTTCACTGCTGTGTAATGGTCTCCTGGTGGAAGAGTAAAAGTCCACGTAGTTGCTTGTGGTTCTGAAGCTGTGTGTCTGGCTGTAATCAGCGGGAGAATAGTGCACCATCTTTTCCAGATAAGAGTCCTCGTAGGCGTGTGGTGAATGCAGGTATGTGCGGTAAGTATCATGGTTTCTGTGGCCTGTTTCATTGGCGTGACACACCTTCTGCACACATACAAAACAATCTGGTCTTCAGATAAACAGTCAGATTCTTGTTCATTCTTATTTTCAGCTGATTTTGTGAGAATCATTCATAGACAGCCAACAGGGCATTCTACAAAAGAGCTCTGTTCATAAACCCATGAGGGCTAACACAGCTTGTAAGGCAGCATCTTAAACCAAGTGGAACATCATAAGTGACTGAATTGAGACACTCAATTAAACGCAATAATTGTTTTTATAAAGTAGCTAAAAAAAGTATTTAAAACAATTTGAACTAGTTTCAATAATAAATTTGTAGTCCAGTATAAAATTATTGTTCAAACTGCTAGTGAATTACAGTAATGAGAATCTAATGGGAATACAATAGAAAGGAAAATTGTAAAGGTCCATTACAGTAGTGGGAAGTTGAGTTCAGCAGCCTCACCTGTTCTCGTCTCGAGCCCTCTCTGCTCAGGGAAGTGTATGGCCCAGTATAATACTGAGATGCTTTTGCAGACCCTTTAAAAAAATCAACTTGCAGTTAGGCAGATACATGTAGCTCAATTTTAGCTTAAAGATATAGTAATCAGGTAACTTTTGTATTTGGGGTCTAGATTAAATTACAATTGAATTTTAATAGAAAATCATTATGAACTCATGAATCGGCTTGTAAACTCAGTCCAGTTAACAGGCACCTTCATTAAAGGAAGTTCTCATACCTGTACTTTTGTTTTTATTGATGCCGTTTTCTTCTTTGTAATCATAAAATTGCATAGTTTGTGTCTTCTGATGATCAGAGTGTTCTTTGACGCACAGCATGGCGGGAGATGATAATGTGCTGCCTGATAAAAAAAAAAATCACTTGATTATGAGTTTATGTGAAATCAAATAAACTAACCTAATTCTAGGGGTGTCACATACTGATTGTTAATATAGCTGCATTTTTACAAGAAACTTCAAAATTATAGTCAGAACTATAACAGTAAAAACACAGCTATGATATTTCACTCCTCATTCACTATAAAAATTATTCAATATCACATATTACACTGCTCAATAAAATTAAGGAACCCTTAAATCACAAAATTGGATCCTGATGAACAAAATATTCAAGTTGAAAATACACTGTGTAATTTGTTGAGAACAAAATGATGTGACAATGGTCGATGGAAACCAAATTCATCAACCCACCGAGGGCTGGATGGAAGCCAGAGCTCACTGCACCAGTGTAAGGTCTGACAGTGGCTCTAAGGATTTCAACCCGGTACCTAACAGCAATAAGGCTACTGTAGACTAGCATGTACATTGTTAAACAGGAAAAGAATCTGTCAACAATGCAACCAAAATTCAATATTGCTGTAAAGAGGACAGTAGTAAAGAGTCAATATTTCAGTTCAGCTCTCTTCCAGTAGTGTCTGTGCAATCAAATCGCCAACAATGCCAACAAATTAAGTAGCAAAATTGGATATCCCTGAAGTTTAACTGATGTGGTGTTATACTGTGATGACTAGGTGTTCATTTTTTTGAGCAGTGTAGTTAGTAAACTGCACTTCCAGGTTCTTCAGGCAAGCAGCTTTAAGTGACTGATATGAGCACTGCTACAATTTTAATGATTTGTACTAGCATTCTATAATGTGATTAAAGTTATAATAAAACAATGGTCAGAAATGTAGGTTCTTTCTTAAAAGTCAACAAAACCAGAGGCCTCATTTATAAAACACGTAACGATCAGATTTGATCCTAAATTACATGTATTTTATCATATGTTAAACGTAAGGAACAAACTGGGATGTAAAAATGCAGAAACTGATATGAAAATCTTGTTATATAAATGACAACTGAGAAGCATTTGTACAAACTTTTTGGAGCTCATGAGTACAGATTTTATTGTCCGGCCCCCTATTTTATTTATTTCAGTAATATGTATGGTCTCCTAACCTTTAAACATTATATTTGTGTGAACTGCTGTTTAAACAATAATATGCACTGATTTATAGAACTGAAACATAATCAAGCAAACACTTTAATAAATATGTTACCATATATTATCAAATATGATTTCAACATTATTGGGATATAGCATTATTGGAACATTAGCTGCCTGAGTGACTACAGACCAGTGGCCTTAACTTCGGTTGTCATAAAAATCTTTGAGCGGGTTGGTGCTTAAAATCTAATTTCTATAGTCTGCCTGGATGCCAACAATTTGCCCACGAAGCTAACAGATTGGTGGATGATGCTGTTCAAAATACTGTTCTGCCATTACCAATTAATGGTCAGGACATTGAAAATTTACATAGATGAAAAAGCCTCTCAGTACCAGTGAAATGGGATGATAAGCCAAGAGGCATTATCAAAAAATCCCATCAAAGGCTTTTCTTCATAAGATGAAGCTTAAAAAGTTTGTTATATTCAGTTTTTACAGAGCAGGAATGAAAGGCGTAGGACCATAAAATGTTTGACCAATCAAATCCTATGGACAGAAGGCTACGATAGGCTGTCCCTTGTGAGCAAACTGCCATTTATAAAGAGGACTGCATTTTATCAATCGTTAATTTCGGAAAACAGTAGAGTACTTACATAAGTCTTTATAAATGACTTTATTCACCATTTGAATTTGTTGAAATGTGGCATATCAAAATATCCAGGAGACGAGCGATGTGTGCCTTCACTGTTTAGACACATTTATCAATTTTGAACACATATGTAACAATGTATAGAGTTGAACAGACTTTATAACAGCTTTATTTGACGGTAAGTAACATTCATAATAAAGGCATTTTTATTGAATGTACGTTCGATCACGATGACTATTATAATTTGTGTCAAATCTGAGTTTGTCCTGATCTACTGATCCTGACGGAAATCAAAACCAGCCAGTATCTCCAACAATTCTTTGGAAATGTTTGAGACACACAGCATTTTGGAATAATTTTCAGCTCAATCTGAGGGAAATCCGCTATTTTCTGGAGTGCATTATACTAAGATCTCCATCAACCTACTGTCCTAAGTTCATCTTCAATCACCAGTGCTCATTATCATTTCTTATACTATGTGGCATTGAATGCTTGAATCTGATTGGCATTGGATGAGATGCGTAAGAAATTAATCTTACTCACAAAAGTGTTTTAAGGCCAAAACCGGATGAATGCCTTGAAATATATCATCTGATCGATGTCTTCGAGGCGTGGTAACAGTAGTATAAGCGGAATAACTGACTTCAGTCCATTGAATTATTAGACAATAATGCACACCTGAGGAATAACATGCATTATTTTCTAATAATTCAGTGGCCCGTCATCAATTATTCCTTACTTAATGAACAATACAACACTGTAATGTATGTGTTTGTGCAAGGTGTGACACTAGCCTGTGTGGTGTGCAGGGGACATCTGTAGCGTGGTTGACGGTAGAGTGGGCTGTGATTTAAAGCGCTCTCTCTCCAGAGTTGACACAGGAGTCAGGAAGTGATTCTGATTCCAGCCATCCTGCTCAAACACAGGAAGAAATAAACACACACCCCCTGACGTGGAGCAGTTGTAGCCCTACTGTACTGCTGCTCACCTTCTTATAGATGGTGCGCAGGTCTCTGTACTGCCACAGCATGTTCAGCACCTGAGCGGCCGCCTTCACCACCTTCATAGAGTACCTGCTGCAAACGCATGTGAAAAACATAGAAAATGAGCAGAGCGGTGGGGCTGAGAATAACTGATTTGGACAAATGAAGATTGAGAAATTATATTTGTGTATGTGTGCGGTGAAGTATTGAATGACTATATAAAAGATGAACAAGCATTATGACTTATTTGTGTAGCATTCATAGCAGTCACTTACTTTTCTCCTCTACCCTTGGTGATGTTGACGAGTTTCTCAATGCCGCCCGCATCTGCCAGGGCTTTAGCATTCTCCATGTTTCTTCTGGTGACCTCATGCAGTGTGCTACAGATTGCCGCCACCGTATCATCTGACAGCTGTTTAGTGTTTCCTCCCGGCAAACGGTTCACCAGGTCCCGCATGGCATATTTCCCTGAGATACAACCAACTTCAATCATCACACTCTCACAATCAGGATTATCGATCTTCTTAACAGTGAAACTGCAAATAGCATGTGTAAAACTCAGTGAAGAATTATTTTCAAGACAGCTATCTTTATGAACAAACGATGACATCACTGAATCAACAATGAACTGACTTATTTGACTGAAAAATTGATGGTTTACTTTTGTCCTCTTTTTAGAGCTGCTTTACAGCAGAATTGAAATTTGATTTCATTACTGACACACTATCTTCCTGTTTAACACTGTAAAGCTGCTTTGACACAATCTGTATTGTATAAAGTGCTACAAAAGTAAAGGTGACTCGACTTGACTTTTATAAGACATATACTGCATGAGTAAAATGTTACAGGTTTATGTTGGTACCGGCACTCTCACCAATCAGTTCTTTATTTCTCACGTCCAGGGCCATGTTTCTGAGTGCTGTGGCAATGGAACACACCACTCTGTCATTATCCATGCGCAATAACTCCACCAGAATGGGCAAACCTTTCTCCTTACGCACCGCTGCACGAATATACACTGCAAACTACAGATTAACACACATTCAAAGGCAGAAAAGGGAATTAACTTTAATTTAAATTCTTATAAATCGAATGCCATATTACAATGTATATGAACGTAAATTTGCAGCTTGAGATTTACTAAAGAAACAACAGATTTGAGCACTTTCCCCATAATACATACACATAATACAGAATGAATGTCAATCAATGAAAATGTTTGTCCAAAAAAAAAAACCTAAAACTAAATATTACACATATTATTTAACATTTATTTTATAACTGTTTGCAAAACAGGCAATGTTATAACCAAAAATTGGGATGTCTAGACAGTTTTATGCTATTTTAGCAATAAACATAAAAAATGACATCTCTAAATAAAACTGCTCGGAGCATAAAAAAGAGGGTAATTGCAAGATCATATCACAAATGTGACTTTACATTGTGCAATGCGTGTTTACATCTCAGTTGTGACTTTCTTTTAAAGGGGTCATATAATGTTGCTAAAAAGAACATTATTTTGTGTATTTGGTGTAATGAAATTTGGTGCTTATGCGGTTTAAGGTTAAAAAAACAACATTATTTTCCACATACTGTACATTATTGTTTCTCCTCTATGCCCCGCCTTTCTGAAACGAGTCCTTTTTTACAAAGCTCATCGTTCTGAAACGCGAGGTGTGCTCTGATCGGCCAGCTATCCAGTGCGTCGTGATTGGCCGAATGCCTCAAGCGTGTGACGGAAATGTTACGCCCCTTTGCCATAATGTGATGCGTGTACGAGTCAGAACACTGGCGCAACAAGACAAAACCAATAAAAACCATTACAAATTGCGTTGCATCGCGCCGTGTAAGCATTAAACCATGTCTGCATTTTTGATCGGAGAAATGACAAACAACAAGCGCTACTCTACACCAGCGGTTCTCAATTCCAGTCCTTGCGCCCCCCAGCTCTGCATATTTTGCACGTCTCTCTTTGTTAACACGCCTAATTCAGATAATCAACTGAGCAGGGGAAATCTGCTGAAGTTTACCTCACTTCGGAACATTCATTCACGGATTTCACAGGATCAGGAAACAGTCCTCCATAAAATGTGCTGCATACATCTGAATATTTGGGTTGAACTGTTCTGAAACTGTGTTGTAAATACAACTTAACCACTGATTTCTAGTTGTGTTCTCTTTTGGAAGGCCAAACAAAGTATTTTTGCTTTCACAAGGAAACAGCGTCTTCACAACATGGCGCCGTCGGCAACAGCAAGAATCAAAGGTTATGCCTTCTTTCTTTGCATGAACATTTGGGCAGCGTTATGCAAATCTTCCCACATCATGACGTAGACGTGTTTAAACGAGGCGTTTTAAGAGGGCGTGGACCAGTCTTAACTTTTATAAAGAATATCTCTTTGGGTTTGAGACTTTAGTCTTTGCAACTTTACAAATCTTTTTTTATGCACCAAAATGCATAATGCATGTAAAACTCCAAAGAGAAAGGAAAACTTAAAATCGCATCATATGACCCCTTTAATTTATATCTCACAATGTGACTTTTTGGCAATTGTGCCTTCATTTCTCACAGTTGTGACCTTATTACATTTGGTATGTTTACTGCTGTTCATTTTTTTGTCAAAACAAGTAAAGGGACACAGATTGTACCCTTAAATTTACTTTTAAGATTTTTTTTAGTTTTAGTTTTTTTTTTACTAGCTTCAATCACAAGCCTATGAACTGTCTTAGATTATAACACTTGGTCCTATGTGGGCTGTAGAATTCAATTACACACCTTCCAGTTTCCTGCAGAGAGATTCTGGAGTGACCCGGCGGAGCCCTCTAGTGTGGCTGGGTTTGAGCTCTCAGCTAACAGGGTAAGATAGGGCTTCACTACAGATGGGTGCCACAACATTTCAGCACCTTTAGGAGACTTTGAAAAACCAGGGATCGGCCCGACACCATCCCACTAAGAGAAATTAAAAACATTCAGGAGTTATCAGTTGACTTAATGAGACAATTAACTCAGTTCCAAAACTGTATGACTTTCTTCTGTGCAACACAATTTTATTTTATTTTTTTGTGAAATATCTCAGTTTTGTATCCATTTAATATAAGTCAAAGGGCTTCATAGTTGTTTGGCTCCCAACATTCTTTAAAATATCTTCTTTAATGTTGTGACAAAGAAAGGAATGCATTCGGTAAATGATGACAAAAGTAACTTTTTTGCATGAATTATCCTTTTAACACCAGTATATGAAGTGAGATTAAACAATCATACAGACTTCTACTGATATGTTTCAAAAGTTTCAAACAATAGCTCTAAGAAACAAATGGTAACACTTTAGAATAGTGAACATGTATTCACTATTAACCACGACTTTTGACTCAATAAATTCCTAATTTGCAGCTTATTAAAAGTTAGTAAGGTAGTTAAGTTAAGTTTAGGTATTGGGTAGTATTAGGGATGTAGAATAAGGTCATGTAGAATGAAGCATTGATATGTGCTTAATTACTACTAATAAATGGCTAATATTATAGTAAGAAGCATGTTAAAAAGCAAATAGTTTAGAGACCCTAAAATAAAGTGTTACCGAAACTTGTAACATAACTGAGAATGCAATAATAACTACTACAACAAATACCTTACTATCAATAAGCAGCAAATTATGAGTTAATTGAGGGAAAATTCTTAGTTGATAGTGAAAAGTGTTACCAACTTGGACTTGGCTCAGATTCAGCAAGGTGGACTCAGACCCAGCACTAGCAACTAGCTATCAAAAAAAAAAAAAAAAAAAAAAAAAAAAAAATATATATATATATATATATATATATATATATATATATACATATATCTATGCTCATATTAGTCTGTTTCTCTCTTATTCTGAGGTAACCGTAGCCACCAGATTCAGTCTGTATCCAGATCAGATGGTGTTTCAGCACCTAAGGAGGACCTCTACAGCCCCGACTTGACTTGACTTGACATGAAGCACAAGCAATGGATTTACATGTAGACAAGACAAAATGTAAGTCTCACCTGTTCTTCGAGTAAATTCTTTTTTTTTCTCCTCTTCCTCCCCCAGCAGCTGTAATCTGCCTCTTTACTGGGTGACTCTGACTCCATTAACCCATCAAGCTCCTGATTGGCTGTCAGCCAGGAGGGTGACACTTCCAGCTCCAGCCGATAGGAGAGATTCCTCAGAACGCAAATACAGTTTTCCACAATCTGAGAGAGAGAGACAGCCTTCATTGACTGAACATGATTGTGTGACTAAGTGTGAGTTTGTGTAATTGATTGAGTGAGTGTTTGTGTGTGTGTGCGTGTTAGGGGTTCTGGTGCATACCTTGCTGTCAAAATCAGAGGTGCTGACACAAGCTTTGATGACGTACAGTAGTGAGTCCACGAGTCCCTCGCAGGAGCGCATGTATTTTCTGGCTTCTTCTCCAGCTGAACTCAAGTTTCTGTCAACACAAAACCACTGCACAGTCATTCACAAACAGAATTACAGATCTGATTTGATTTATTAGCAGAGAATTAATTTTGAGGTCATGGAAAAACACTTTAATATCCAGACAATTTAAGCAATAAGATAACACAGGTTGTTCATATAATCACAGCTAAAGGGTGTTTATAAACCATTAAGTACATAATAAAAAAATTGAAAAAAATTTAGGTAACACTTTATTTTAGGGTCTCTTAACTAGTTGCTTATAAGCATGCATATTAATATAATATTAGTGAAAGTGAACATGACGTGACATACAGCCAAGTATGGTGACCCATACTCAGAATTTGTGCTCTGCATTTAACCCATCTAAAAGTGCACACACACAGCAGTGAACACACACACACCCCGTGAACACACACCCGGAGCAGTGTGCAGCCATTTATGCTGCGGTGCCCGGTGAGCAGTTGGGGGTTTGGTGCCTTGCTCAAGAGAACCTCAGTCGTGGTATAGGCTCTATGCAGCGGGGATTGTGACGTGTTTCCGACTACACTCCTTACTGGGCTAACAGTTTCCGGTTCCGTATGCTATGAGATTGTGTTTTGTGTGATGCTTTACTTTGATGAGATTTTCTTTTTTTTTTTTTCGTTAGTTAGTTTTTGGCAGCTTAACCATGGAGAAAAAGGTTTTCCGATACCAAAAGCTAATGCGACCTAGATCGGAACATTGTTGTGTGCCGTTGTGTCGGCAAGATACAACTCGACTGTGAGTTTCCATTCATTTCCAGTGGAAGAGAATCTCAGAAAAAAGGTGGATTGTTCAGATCAGGAGAGATGACTTCCAAGTCAACAAAAACATAAAGGTGCGTAGCGTTCATTTCAGACCTGATGACTTTATGGAAGGGGCTAGTCTGAAACATCTGAAAAAAGTTTTTTTACCTACACTGTTTGAGTGGAACCATTACCAGGAGCAGCCGCCAAGGTTGAGTGTTTGGGAACGTCGAGAGAGACCGCTGACCCCTGATCCTGACTCGGACGTAGACCAAGAAGTAGGGCTGTGCGATATGGACAAAAAAAACCTATCACGGTTTTTTGATCAATTTTGCGATTTCGATTTTAATCACGATTTTGACACACACAGACATGCAGTCATAAATGCATTCAGTACAAATTTGAAACATATTTCCAAAAGAAAACCAATTAGAGCTTTATCAAAAAGTTGTAACATGCCTCTAGAACAGACATGAGTCAAAATAATCACTAAGTAAAGATGTCAAGCAAAATGTCTAGACATATGGCAAAAAAAAAACCCGTGTCCAGGGCTTTTTTTTTTTTGCCATGCATTGGTCATAGAGCTCATTGTAGCGGTGCCTCAAGTGCTGAAATATATTTATTGCCCAAGGTTCACACGTACTCCGTCTGCAGTGCGTATACAGTATGTGTATGCGGTGCAGAAGCAGCAGCGAGAGCGCGTTATTGTAACGCATAAAGCACATTAAAATAATGCGCGAGTGCGAACCTTTCCGCTGGCATGCAGATTTCCTTTGTTTTGTCACAAAACCAGACACGCGTGCTCAGATACACGCTGCTCTCGTCCGGAGAGAGTGCGCACGATTAAAACATGTCTCCTCTCACTCACTCACCCACAACTCTCTCTATTCTCATGCGCTAGATATTCATTCTTTTTGCACCTCTCGATTTCTAAACTTTTCTGTTCACATCTTTTACCGCGTACAGTGTGACGCTCTGATCCATTAACATGGGCTCGGAAAAAATACGCATCACAGACAGAGTGTGTGAACCTGGTGTTAGGAATATGCCCAGTCTGTTCTGTTCTCGCGCTCCACTTAGGTGCGCTGCATTCTGATTGGATTGGATAGCATACTGCAGAAGGTCGGGACCGCGGAAAATCGTGCTATAAAGCGATTTAGAAATCGTGCACGCTCAAATCGTGATTTTATTACGATTTCGATTAATCGCACAGCCCTACCAAGAAGATATGGACTTTGATGTGGAGAGGACTGGACATGATTATTGTTCAGTTCCCGAAGCTGCAGCTGTGGACATGGTTCTACATGAAAACGAGGAGTTAAAAAGGGAGCTAGAAGATGTACGGAAGCAGTTGGAGCAAACAAAGATCATACACCGCTTTGGTCTCAAGAGATTTGCTGGGTCCGATGAGGACATACGCGTTTATACAAGGTAATATTATATTGCCTGTGGTAAGCATTTGTAATAGCGTTGCCATTGTCCTGAAAACACTAGTCCACGTTTCTGATAAATATGATTGGAGTTGTATACGCTAGCTACACGTAGCCTAGGCAGCCTAAAAGTAGGCTACACTGACCAAAATAATAACAATAACGTAGACTAACATAATTATAAGTATGAACACCAGCTGTTGTCTTCAACAGCAACCAGAGTTAGTTTAATTATACATACCAAATTCCATAATTGTCATGACTCGGTATTGCAAGATTGTTGTATCAGTTACTTGTAGTTCAGCATTCCTATTTCTTAAATTTCAAACTTACTACAAAGCTATGTATAAGTATTTTATGCCATGTGAGAACCAATGCACGTTTCTTTCTTGACAGATTTGCAACATACAACCACCTGATTGCCTTCTGGGAACTGATTGAACCGGCAACTCACAGGATGATTCGTGTCACCAACTCCAAAGTCTTCAAGGAGCCTGGAAACACTCGGGCACTTCCTGCAATAGACGAGTTCTTCCTGTTCTTGATGCATCTTGCTTTGGGCCTCAAGCAAAAGGACCTTGGTCATCGGTTTCAAGTACATCAGACCACTGTAAGCCGCATTGTAACAACCTGGGCCAACTTCCTGTACTTTGTCCTGGGGTCAGTGTGCATTTGGATGCCAAAGGAGAAACTATGAGCCCATCTGCCA
Source organism: Cyprinus carpio (assembly GCF_018340385.1). Lineage (NCBI taxonomy): Eukaryota > Metazoa > Chordata > Actinopteri > Cypriniformes > Cyprinidae > Cyprinus > Cyprinus carpio. The sequence goes on along the minus strand of NW_024879270.1, from coordinate 1,011,673 downwards.
GAAGAATTCCATCAATTTCGAGACACACAGGTTATCCTGGATTGTACAGAGATCTGCTGCCAAACACCTTCCTCTTTGCTACTACAAAGTGAGGTCTTTTCAAATTACAAGTCTCACTGCACCTTCAAAGCTTTAGTAGGAATGGCACCTCATGGTGCAATAACATTTGTTTCTGCACTGTATGAAGGGTCTATAAGTGACCGGGAGCTGTTCAAACAGTCAGGTACATGTTGAACGTCTTATCCATCGCGTTAAAGAGCATAAGTTGTTTGACACAGTCACCCCCTTGTCCATTTCTGGTAGCATAAACCAACTGTTCACAGTGGCATGTTTGCTTGTGAACTACCAATGTGGACCACTTGTCAAAGCATGGAGCCATTGAGTCTAAAAAACTCTCATCCTTGATGATGTGCTAAGGTTTGTATAAAATATTGTACATATACTTTTGTAAATACTATGGATTTCACACTCTGTTCTGTATTCATACCTCTGATCAACAGACAAAACTAACACAGTGTTTCCTTATACATATATTATTATTATTTCATAATACATAACACAAAAAACAATAAGAATCTAAAGATATATGTATATACATGTGTAATGTAATATAATAGTATATATTGTATAAATATAGTGTGTATGTATATATGTATATATAATAAATATAATGCTGTATAAAGATAGTGTATATATACTGTAATATAATAGATAGGTGTGTGTATATATTGTATAAATATAGTGTATGTGTATGTATGTAAATATTGTTTAGTGTAAATAACTATGAATAATACAATAAATATAATGCTGTATAAAGATATGTATATATACATGTGTACTGTAATATTATAGATAGGTATATGTATTATATTCTATATCTTGTATAAATTAGGGATGGGTCACGATTTTCGAATATTCGACTAGTCGATTTAATTACAGAATATCGATTAGGCAGTGCAATTATTTTCTAAGGATGTGAACCGTGCCCAAGCGCGTCTGATCCTCAAAGCCCGGTTCAGTTGACTAATGTGATCGCTCGTGCTGCGCTCGGGCGCGGTTGGTTGGAAGAGGTGGGCCAGAGCGTGATTCAGGTTCAGCGCTAACCGCTCTGGAGCAGGGAACTACTGATACGCGCAGCATGATTACGTGAACATTTCTGAGCGGCAAACGCAATGTGAGAGGGTCTTCTGTGTCACCGCGTCCCAAACGACTAAAAATAATAAACCACAAAGTTAACAAAATGATGCACTCCACTGTGCTGAGCGAGAAACTGTTTCCCCTCGTATTGAGTCGTGATTAAGAGCTAGCTGCATTAAAATGATTTGTTATTTGTTGAAAGAATAAAATGTAATATTCCACTGGTTGATAACCATAAACATTTACCGCCCATATATAAAAAAATCAACTCTGTTATGTTGACTTTTCTGCAGTAAATAACATTACGTGACTATTCACAAGCATTTAATTATATGTATATATGTAATATGTAACGTTTTAATCGCAATAAGCTTTGGGCTTTGTTACTTTATTATAACACAAAGCCTCAGCCTTCTGTCAATTTTAAGATAAAATACAAACAATAAATGTTTTTTACGCTCTTTAATGAATTTGTAGTGAGATATTCTCCTCCTTTCAAGCGGCATGTGAATCGTTTATATTTTCCTGTTTAATATTTGCAGCACGAAATAAAAAACGAATAAATATTTGAGTGCATGTTGAAAAAAAAAACAGAACAATTTAATACAAATGAGTGTCTCGTGAAATAAATCAATTCGAGTTTAAAAAAATTGTTAGTAAGCCTATTGCTGTTTTTCATGTTAAATGTAAAGAATGACAGGTGCCACATAACTTTATTTTTTTTTTGGCAGAGTATACAGGTGTAGCCTAATATATTAAATTTTACTTCACGCAATATAACGTGATTTTATTATCATAATTTTGACTTTATTCCTAAAATATTATGACGCTAATCGTATTATTTTTATTTATTTATTTATTTTTTGAGAAGGATAAACTGACAAAAATGCTCAACTTGCGCTGTCTTGCGCTGGCCCCTTTGTAGGCTATTTAAAAAACAAACAAACTTGAATTTAACAAACATAAAATGTTCCAATCATATTTCTGAATAAAATTAATAAAGAATCGAAACGAAATATGACCACTTTGCCATTAAAACCAAAACTAAACTATTATAATGGCTGCAATAGCAGCTGTGTAATGAGGACAGCGACATGGGCTCGGGTCGGACTCGGGAAGAGGATTCTGATTAGCCCCGGGCCGGGCCGTGTAAGGTTCCCTCGTTTCAATTAAAAGCTCCCCCTCGGTCTGGCAGGCCCATATAAGTACTACCTACTTTTTTCATGGGAGGTAGCAAAATCTAACAGGGTAGCAGAGATCGACACATAGACAGTAAAAGAAATGGACACAGCGACCCAATTGGAACTCAATTGAGACAAGTGAAGCCCATTTTTAGCGATTTTTAGCACTTCCGTTTCTGACGCGCAGACTCAAACTAAACTTGATGACGTCAGCAACCTGTCTGGCAGATGTAAATCTTCTAGTAGCTGTGCGTGCAAACTGCCATCGTTAATCTTGCAGAGACGGCGAGCTTGAGCGGGGAGTTCTTTTGGCGTGAGTGAGGAGGAGTAAGTAAGTATTCTGATTAATTATTTTGTATAGTATTTTTAAAATGTAACGCCAGTACGCCATATCTCTTGACGTCTCCCCGATTGCCTGCGAGCTTCTCCTCCTGTCTGTACGGTAATTTCTCTACTGTGCGACAGAGAGTCGAGTGGTTATGACGCAATCGTTAGCCTATTTTTACAAAAAACTGTTTCTACGGGGCCATAATGTAACATAGAAGGTAATGGAGCCCTTTATACATTGTCGTGTATCTTTAGAAATAAATAATGGACAAATGGAGTCTTTAAACGCCTCAGATGTAAAGTTATTCGCTGTCAAAGTGACGCAAAAATGAATGGGAGTGAATGGGATGCTAACGCAAGTGAAGTTCTGCTACAAGATGGCGGCACGCGGCCGACTTCAACTTCCGGTCGACTTCCTTGCCCCCTGGATCGACAGAACACCGGCCCGGAGCGTAAAGTGAAGTGTGAGTACAGGCCAGCGGGGGACAGTGCCAGAGGGTAATAACTCACCTAAAAGCTGTCAAAGACAACAGAAGAAGAACACATTGTCCCGCGCACACTGACTGTACACTTGCGTGTCATAACGGTTACGAAAACTTGGGACAATGTCTGGTAAGAGTTCTGTTTGGAGCTCTTTTGATAAAATTAATGAAAATGAAGTCCAGTGCAAATTCTGCCGTACAAGGCTTGCTTATCATACGTCGACCACTGCAATGCACAATCATTTGAGGGCGAAGCTCCCAGGAGGTCCATCCACAGGTCAGCAGCAATCAGTGGCCAGTTTCATGGTCAGGACAACGAAGTCGGATGCTAGACGGGCAGAGCAAACAACGGCCCATATCACTGAAATGATCGCTAAAGATATGCTTCCGATCAGCTTTGTCGAAGGAGAGGGTTTCAGTACTGCCAGGACACGTGTCCACCCATCCACATCGACCCCATGGACTGGTGGAAAACCAACGACCACAAATACCCCCGACTGGCAAAATTGGCAAAGGCTTACTTGTGTGTGCCGCGACGTCTGTGCCATCAGAAAGGGTGTTCTCTGCGGCCGGACTAATTGTGAACAGATTGCGCTCCCGGTATTCTTCCTGAGCATGTGGACATGCTCATTTTTTTGAATAAAAATATGAAATAGGTTATCGTTATAAATACAGACGTTAAAATTATTGTTCACATAAGTGCCGTCATTCAGGCTGTTCACAATATGTTTTAGCGCGTAGGCTACTGTGTTTAAAGAATGATATTCTGTTTTAGCGCGTAATGTGTTTTAAGCCTAATATTCATGGCTGAATTAATCTGTTCTAATTCTTAATTCATCTGTAAACTTTTAAAAAAATGCTGTTAATGTTCATGCTTATTTTAAAAATAGAAATGTCCTAGGCTCCTACAGCCTTGTGAGCAGTTAGACAGACTGTTATGTTAATAACTGCCGTCATTCGTTTATGTTTTATTAATATGTTTCACCAATCATACAACCATCAATTGGCTTGGGTTAGGATAGACTATTCTCTAATGAATTAAACAGTTTGTTATCATACAGATTGAAAGCCTGAACAGTTTTGTCCCTCTCTCTCTTTTTTTTATGGGTGTGTGTTTACAGTAGGTACATCCCAAATGGGTATTACCGCCGCACGTACCACCGCCACAGGGCCGCGGCGTTAACTGCAAATCAGTCGCGTGTTAAAATCATTCGCGAAACTACCGCCAGGTGGCGCAAAGGGACGGATTGCGAACTGAATGTAATTATAAAATGAAAGGAAGACGTTAAACAGCAATAACATTATAATATACATTATAACATCCTTAAAAGCCATTAAAAAATAGGATAGTCTTAGGCTACAGTCTACTCATCAAAAAATGTAAGAAAGGCCTTTACACAAAGGCTCTTATGCATGCTATTGTTTTTAAATAGTCATATATATATATATATATATATATATATATATATATATATATATATATATATATATATATAAATATACGGATTAAAATTTTTCATTTCGGTTCATTCTTGGTTAAAAAAAAAAAATAATAATAATCTTGCAGAGCGAAATGAGAACGGTCCAGCATTTACAAATAATTCTTATTAACTCTGTTATAATTCTTGATTTTTCAAACTGCTAACACTTTGCATTTTTGAATTATGCCTTTACTGTGTGACCAATAATTGTGAATTGTGACTTTGATCGCGCTGGTGCCTCACGCGCACATATTCATTGGAAACAGCAGTCGTTCACCGAGCCATGCGGCGCGAGCAGCGGTCCTCTTTGGCATATTTTTGCTAATTATGTTTTTTTTTCCCGTCGATACTGAAACACGTGTGAAATCCAAAGCCTATTTTACCTAATGAATAAGAGTTTAGCTTCAAATGGGCAACATGTTTGGATTTGTCCCGAATGAGAGAGATAAGCCCAACCTTATGTATCGCTTTAAATTATTTTAATTATTATTTTTATTGTTGTTTATAAGCCTATATTATTATATAGCCTGCTGCAATTATATTTATCCATTAGAATTATATATTTGTAATTCTTGTTTTGTTCTGATAAATTTTTTACATTTAAAGGATTTGTTGTAAAGTGAATGGAACTAAAAATATCCTGTTGTTACATTAGCCTATAGCATTATTAGGCCTGCTATTATTTCTGAATGTAATAAAATGCAACTCTCACAAATGTAATTTATTTTTTAGCGTGTTTTCGTGTATGTTTTTATCCAGCTTTATTTTTCCATTGCATCTAAAAATGACTTTGTGTATCACATTCACTTTGTGAACAAAACAAATATAACTTCAGATCCGCCTCTCGCGTTGTTCAGCTGTGGACGATTTCAAAATGTTTGATATAAGGTTGCTGTCACATTTTATACAGGAATTGTTCATTTAAAAAAAAATAAAAAATTATATTGTTAGTTTTATGCTAACGTGCAATCAAGTCTTCGGATACTATACAAGATACAAGTTCATTTAGGCTATTTAACATGCACTGTGACATTTTACCGTTTCAACTTATAAACTTATAAATTTTAAAGTCAGTTAAATAGTATTGAAATTCAAGTTGAATCTAGTATAAAAAAGGTTTTAATTGCTTAAATTATTTCTATGAATTAATAAGTTAGCATGACTTTTTCATCATAGCATTTTTTATGAGGTGTATTCGTTTTCTGAAACCAAGCACCCACTTTTTTCTTCTTTAAATCTATGAATCGCTCGCATATCTCCTACAACCTACAAATAAGGGCTAATAGATGTTCTTTCTTTAATTATTTATTTATAATGTTTATTCTTGAAGAAAATAAGTATTTATTCTTTAATAAAATAAGGGACGATCCAAATATTTGTAATGTACAATAATATAGGCCCTATATCTGCCTGCAGTTAAAAAGTTATATTTGTTTTGATTCATCCATTTATGTAGGCTACAATTAGCCTATTCTAAAAAATAAATAATGTCATAAAAAATGCCATCGGTCTGAATAAATTTTACCATTATATAATTGGGGTAGTAATTTAGGAGGTGAAAATACAGTGAAATTACAAATGGCATGGGATTTCAAAGCATGACAACTGAAGGTCTATGAAACATTTGATGCATTTTTAAAAAAAAAAAATGGCACTTAAAGTTTTCAACTAAAATATTACTATTTCAACCATATAGCCTGTGAATAAATAAATAAAATGCATACTTTTCAGTGAAAGAACACGGAGAGTGTAGGTTGCGTCTGGTGTTTGTATTTGTACTTCAATATAATGAGCTCCAAGTTTAAGAATAGCCTAGCCTAGGTTTTTTTTATTTATTTTTTTACTCTCTATTTAACAGCATTAACTTACAATGAAATACGTCTTCCTTCAGGCAGACTGAATGTTTTCCTGTCTTGCTAAATGTTGGGTCAGTTTGCGCGAGTCACACGCGCTGTGAAGCGGGAGCAGCTTACAGAGGATTCCGCTTGGTCTTAAAGCCTTCCGCAAATGCCTACGTTCACAAATAACAATGATTTTGGCAAAAATAATGATTACTTATCAATTGATAATTTGTTATTATTTTGGTCTAGTGAAAATAATAATATGGGCTGCGGGAAAACAATGAATAAAAAGAGTAAGGCTGCTGTGAGTGCAGGCATGTTTCAACCCAGTAACATGACGACAACACAGTTCCTCATAGCCAAAAAAAAACAGACAGAGTTTAGTTCAGCTGGAGGGGGGTGGGGGGGTAGTTCTGTATAGCTTGTGGGGGTCGAGATAAAGGTGTGAATCTCTAGCTCTTTCATATGGACAGTCTTATGAGGGTTTCAAACTTGCAGAACAGGTTTTATGTAAACTTTAAAGAAAGGTTTGATCCACTTCAAATGTTGACTACTGTATAGCGCAATAAAGTTTATTAGTTATTATAACTTAATTTCAGAGGAAGTTGCCTTAACTTAAAAAAAAAAAAAAAAAAAAAAAAAAAAAAAAAAAAAAAAAAAAAAAAAAACTGTTGCATTAGGGCGGGGCGATAGGCCTATGGCCTAAAAAAAAAATCCCCGATTTTTTTCACAAAAAATCCGATTTACAATTTAAATAGATTTTTTTTTGCCTCCCTACTTAAAATCAATAATCAAATGACAAATAAATTGTTCAAAACAAGTTTTAATATAACAATATATTATTTTTTAATACTAGCCCATCATGCATCTAACCATTCACTCGGCGTTAAGAGCTGGCAACTCCGCAGTGAGTTAGTAAGTGTAGGCCTAAATCAATTTTCTAGTCTATATTTTCATCTCGTTATGCCGCTGGTTTAGGTTATGTATTTATTTTTATTTCTTATATCAATTATTTGTAAATATAGCAGACACTGTCTAACCGTGTCTACACCGGACGGGCTTTGTTCATATAGGGCGAAACATCTCTCTCACTCGGCAGTACAGTAGGCCTATTTGAGCGGAGAGGAGCAGCAACAATTTCCCTCCGCGCTAATAATAATAATAATCACTCCGCTCCGGGTTCTTTGATACCAGAAACTCTGCTCCGCCTTCACTCCGAGGCTAAAGTTGAAATGTTATGTTCATAATAGCTTATAAAAATAAAATAAAAATAAATAAATAAATTAAATTACAGGAGAGGGGATTAGGCTATTGTGTGCAAAGTTTTTGTCCTACCAAACGCCAAACTAATAAAATTGTCAGCATTAAAAGGTATAATTGCTGCTTTCTGCTGTGCAAATTTTGTTTGTGATGAAAATAACACTTTACATTTTCGTCAGTTATTTTATCTACAGATCGATGCATTTGTTACAGATTTCTGCTCATTTAAAATCAGATACAGATGAAGTAGCCTACTGTAAGATTACATTTGTTTGAATGCATTATTGCGACAGCGATTACATGTGAATGTGCTGTATCTGTTTAAATCATGCTTTAACCCGAAAATAATCAGTAAAAGGAAGACAAACTCCTTGAGACTAGCCTGTAACGCTCGACTATTGCCGTCATTATAGTCTTCTGATCGGAGAGATTATGTGTATCAAGATATAGCTAAATATGTTTATCATGTGAATTCTTGCTAAATATGCAGTTATATTACGGGCTGTTGGCATGAATTGTATTCGTGATGGAGCGGTGCTGGAGCGAGTGAAAACCACGACGCTCCGACTTTTAAAAAATCCGCTCCGCGTCCCAGTCAGAATAACACCGCACTGATCATCCTCTGCTCGGCAGCGTGTCTCAAATGCGCGGGGGAGGGTTGAGCCCAATCATTCTCAAAACATAAAATATTTATTTTATTCCAATTTTCGTTTTTGTGTTTCAGAGGAAAAATCAGTGTTAAGGCATCTCTCCATTACGGACCGTTCTGAAAGAAGAATTTATGCAAACGCGTATAAAATGCTTTAAAAACTTTAACAGAGATGTCTAGAGGGTATTTAATAGATCTGCTTCCCACGTAATATTTTTGTAGTTACTAGTCGTTCATTTGTCATTATTCAACTAATCAAAAATTTATATTAAATTTACATCTATAATCCAGCCTTAATATATTCCACGCTCAAGAACATGCATTAAGTTTGTCACAAAGCACAGGCAGAAGTAGCCTAATAATTATGAAAAAGAAGACATTTTAATTATTTATTAATAAACAAATGTTTTTTTGTCGGCTGCAAGATGAAATTCACAGTGCTGACTCTCTCCACATGGACGTGCTTTTAGAGAGAAATACAACCTTCCCAGGTTACATAATGCTTTCATTCTGAATTGATTTGTTTAAAAGACAATTCAAGCTTTCTGTAGATATATTTCTTATGTATTTTATTTCTGAATTGTTTTGTTTTATTTAATTTTCAGGATTTATGTAGATATATTTATCGAGAGGGCGCCTCCCTGTCATGCATGCGCATAAATAATTTTTGCACAAACACATGAATATGAATAATTCACATTTTGCATATGCATTACAAAGTAAATCATTTTTTACATGCAATTATCCAAAATAAAACCAAACAAGATTTGTAATGAAGATAAAATATGTAGACATAAGAATAAATGCTGCACGTGCACTCAGCATCATGCGCAGAGCAAATCTTGCACTGATATTTTACGGAATATTATACAAACCTGCATTTAGAATGCAATTTATTTATTTTATTTATTTATTTTTACTTTACTTAAATTATATGAAAGCAAGTAAAGAAGACTCCATTTAAAATCACTGAAGTTGTCAATTAATGAAGCTCTTTTTTTTTTGCATTTTGTGCACTTTGTTGATAAGTGAGGACGTTTTATTAATCCATCCATTCTTTAGAGTTTCAATGATTTAGTTAAATCGTGCAGGTTTAATTTATTCGTTTCTTGTTTTAATTAGGCCTAAACAGTGTTTCCCACAGCCTTACACTCTATTTGTGGCGGCACTCCCCGGCCCCCATATATACACATATATGCAAATTCATTTTCTGCCAGCAGGAGGCGCTTTAAGAGCGGGAGAGATACAGGATTCTCCGGTGACAGCAGCAAAGCAGCACTGAGATCACAAACGCTGCCTTATCAAACATTACATGCAAAATGAAATGAAATCGAAAATTTTCTAAATTCAGTCGGTTTTCTTCTGAAATACAGTGATATAAAAACACCCGCATCGGTTTTTGATTTTGAAACGTGCAGTGCTCATGTTTATTCAATGAAGTCAAAGGCTTTTGGAAAATCTATTTGTGGCGGTTAGTTTTGATATTGTGGCGGCCCGCCACAAATAAATCAATGTGTGGGAAACCCTGCTAAATAATGGGAGCGAAATTATACATAGCCTCACGTTTTACTAAAATAAAGAAAATAATTTATAAAACACGCAAGCCTAGCTCACAATAGGCTACCACTTTTAATGCTCCGATGCAAAGTGAACCACATTTTCTTTTTAATAATATAACACATAATTCATACTATATAAATAATATTGCACACTATTTAAATGTGTCTAATCTAAAATATGGTGTAGAGAAAATATAAGCACAGGCTCATAGGCTTGACATTTATCCTGCTTTAATTCGTTCTATGCACATATCTTCATAAGGACTAAACTTTCATCTGTGAATATTAAATATTTTTTTTGTCATTTTCCCCGACTGCAGTCAAATATAACACTTCGGTGAGGCAAAGTTGACGTCTATTTGCGAAAATGTGCTTTGATGCGCTTGTTTGAAAACTTGTGGTTAAAGCGCCACTCAGCGGTCAAAAGCTGCAAATGCACTTTGAAGCAACGTTTTGGATGGCCACCTACTGTATGTGTGCGTGAGTGCGTGGGTGCATGCGCGGGAGGGGTGCGATTTTCGACTACTAATCAAATACCCAGCGATTATCTATTATTACTTTTACTTAAAATGCACATCCCTAGTATAAATATAGTGTATATATATATGTACATGAGTGTATATATGTAAATATCATTTAAATAAGAATAATACAATAAATATAGAATATCATAAATACAATACTGTATAATAATTTCAGTGTAATTGAATGGACCACCAGTGGTATGTGGCCACACTCACAATTAACACAGTCATTAAATGAAGCAACATCTGAAATCTGAAATGACTGAAACACACAAACACTTCAGTAGGTAGTGGTAAACAAACAAAAAAAAAAGATCTCCTCGGTCTCTAATGGTACGCATTACATCTACATTTTTGTGTATGCGCTCAACAAGCATGTCCTCCTGTGCACATACCACGAAATTTCACCACTCCAAACCTGTTAGGAGGATCTGACCTTGTATTTGCAAATATTACTTGTGCTGCCTCCTAAGCTGCAAAGAGCCACCAGACATTTTCAGGTAGGGACAGTCAACGTAACTCTTGATGTTGGGGCATTTAATTTCCAGCAGGCCGAATTGTGGATTTTCAGAAGGATCAAACAAGACTCCATCGGGGGAGCATCCCAGCCAAAACTGGGAATTACAAAAAAACTGGATTACACTCGTTCTTACACTGTGCTAGTTTGTCTGTTTTAATATAGTAGAGTATTGTGAAACAAAATAGCTAACGTTTACAAGTTCAGTCACATCAGTTTCTTGATTGTAGCATGATAACGTTAGCTACTTACCCTCATAGTTGTCGATATAGCTGCCGATATACATTTTAAATCCCTTTTCCCGCTTGCTGTTGGGAGCGGCACATGATGTTGTTACGAGTCGGTCTATGTCATTTACCGTGAGACGAGGTAAATCCTGAAGACAGCGACTATAAAAGAGAGCCATATCTGTCCATGTATAAACAGGAAGTTGATAGCCTAGTACACTCGAACCCGGAACTGTGACGTTTATAGAGCCTATTGCCGGCCCGAGACTCGATCCACAACCTTAGGGTTAGGAGTCAAACTCTCTAAGCACTAGGCTACGACTTCCCCCTTTAGCCATTTATTAGTAGTTATTAAGCACATATTAATGCCTTATTCTATTATCAAATTTGCTGATGATACTGTGGTTCTGGGCCTCATTTCCAACAATAATGAAGCTGCATACTTGGATGAGGTAGAGAAACATCATGGTGCCAGGACAATTGTCTCTCTATGAATGTGAAAACTAAAGAGCTGATTGTGGACTTCAGTAAGAGGCAGCAGCGGCCCTATACTCCTCTTATGATCTTCTTATCATAGCTGTCAGTGAGCCTTCTCGCACAGACACTGTGTAAAGTCCAGGAGGACGAGGAGCAAGTCTTGCTAGTGGTGCCATATTAGCTCACTCGGACCTGGTTCCCTGAACTAGTGCTCCACGCGACAGCCCCTCCTTGGCCGATTCCTCTGAGGAAGGATCTACTGACTCAGAATCGGGGCACCGTTTGGCACCCATGTCCAGACCTTTGGAAACTCCATGTCTGGTCCCTGGGTGGGACGCGGAGGTTCTAGGTGACTTACCCCAGGAGGTAGTGAACACCATCACTTCGGCAAGAGAACCGTCTACGAGACACGCTTACGCCTTGAAGTGGAACCTGTTCGTCGAGTGGTGTTCTTCTCACCGAGAAGACCCCCGAAGATGTCCGATTGCGGTCGTGCTTTCCTTTCTGCAGCAAGGGCTGGAGGGAAGGCTGTCTCCCTCCACCCTCAAAGTCCAGGTTGCCGCTATTGCTGCGTACCATGACCCCGTGAATGGGAAGTCTTTAGGTCAGCATGACCTCATCATCAGGTTCCTTAGAGGGGCCAGGAGGTTAAATCCTTTCCGGCCCCTTGCTATACCCTCTTGGGACCTGACTCTAGTGCTAAAATCACTACAGCGGGGCCCATTCGAGCCTTTGCATTCAGCTGAGCTAAAGTTTCTTTCATTGAAAATTCTGCTCCTGCTTGCACTGGCCCCCATCAAGAGGGTAGGGGACCTGCACACATTTTCGGTCGACGATTTGTGCCTTTGTGACTTGACCTGACTTGACCTAGTCTAAACTTGACTTGGCTAAACTAACACTCCATAACAACCTTTCGGCTTAGACTAATAACTTCAATAGTTAGCAGTTAGCATCATTTACTTAAAGCCTTTAAATACAACTTGTGTGTATTTTGTGTGTATGTGCTGTTGATTTCCTCTTAAGATTCCATTCCGCTGGAGGCTCTGACAGCTGCTGAACAATGAGTGCAGCTGGAAAAAGGACCTGTAAAAATAACTTCTACACACAGTCACTGCTAAACACAGCCAATTTTGAACTCAAAGATGCTAGAATCAGAGTCTGTGAAGGTCTCCTGAAAGCATCTGTAGCTAGAATTGACGTTCTGAACTAGGGATGTCAATTTTTGATCATTTCCATGATCAATCATCATTTAAATTAATGATCAATTAATCGATTAATTGTTAACCTTAATGCTGCTAAATGCATCTACTTCAGCGGCACGCATGACAGGATGTGCAAAAGCCACTCTCCAACGCTTTGTCACCCGAAATAAAGGGGTTTTAGTCTGACTAAAAAAAAATGCTAGTAGCAGGGTTATAAAATGAATATATGTGATTATTATGATCATTTGATAAAATGAAGAGAGTGTGTCGTACGTTTGAGATCATTTTACTTTGTTGACTGTTTCCTATCCTATCGCGGAGAACGCTGAACGCACCTTTTAAAAGGGGGGGAGTCGTGGCCTAATGGTTAGAGAGTCGGACTCCCAATCGAAGGGTTGTGAGTTCGAGTCTCGGGCCGGCAGGAATTGTGGGTGGGGGGAGTGCATGTACAGTTCTCTCTCCACCTTCAATACCACGACTTAGGTGCCCTTGAGCAAGGCATCGAACCCCCAACTGCTCCCCGGGCGCCGCAGCATAAAATGGCTGCCCACTGCTCCGGGTGTGTGTTCACAGTGTGTGTGTGTGTTCACTGCTCTGTGTGTGTGCACTTCGGATGGGTTAAATGCAGAGCACTAATTCTGAGTATGGGTCACCATACTTGGCTGAATGTCACGTCACTTTAAAATGGTTTCGTGGTGCTTGTTGTTGTATTTTAAAACACAATTGCAATGTTTTCATCCGACATTATGGCATTTAAAATAAAATTATCCCAAACGTAACTGTGGTGCGTGTGGCTGCGCAGTCAGAGAACTGCTTCCATCAGCGCTACTGCAAAACAAACTGTTGCTCACATGAAATATTTTCATGTGTGTATTATGACCTGTACTTAATTTGATATTGCTGGATCCTGTTCCGGAAAATGTCAGATTTTTGTTTTTAAAAAAACGGCATTTACAGTGCATTAGATCGCGACAGTGCATGCATGTGTGCATACGAGACGGAGCGAGCGTGGGTTTGCCTGGATGTATTTGGAGGCTATTGCTCACGTCTAGACTTGTGCCGGTATTCGGTAATGCGATATATTGCCGTAATGAATATGCACGGTATTGTTATCGTGGGCACTTCTAAATACCATGAATAATTATATATTACAAATTATTCAGAATTTGGAATGCATTTTAAGAATATTTTTCCCATCAGCTGCTCAAAATGCACAACACCGCTGTATGCTGCTTGAAAGAAGCATGCGCTCTGATGTAAACAAGCACGTAAGAGAACCACATGGGAGAACACGTGAGAGACGCGCTGAATGAAAGCACATTCACTCTCTGACAGCAGATGGCGCTAAAATGCAGCCCTTACTCTGTAAACCCCATAAATAAAGCAGCTGCTACTTTCTAAACCATTTTTAAATAATTTTAAGTAGCCATTCAGATTTGTGGATTTGCTATGGTGTTCATCACAGAGCCAAATACTTAAATATTTAGATTTAATAGGCTATTTATTTTCAAACTTTTTTTTTTAATCTGGACTACAACATGCCCTAGATATTGTTTGAAAGTGTTTTGATTCTTTATTTTTCATTCACACTTTACATTAGGGCTTCTTTAGTTAACAAACTGCCAGTGAAAAATTCTTTTGAACATTCATTAATCTTAGGTATTCCAATATTTAATAACACATTGTTAAAAATGAAAGTTGCAACTGTGTTATTTAATGAGCTAACATGAACTAAGACTTGTATTTTTTAACAAAGATTACTAACTTCTATAGCAAATGTAGCTATTGCTCATTGTTTAGCTGTGCATTTATTGAATGAGCACTATGCGATGTCCGAACTGATTACACTATATTTTATGTATTGCACTATATTTTATGTAAAATCATTTTCTATTTTTAAACTGTCTTAAATTCTTTTTCAATAAATTTTTAAATCATTTTCAAAGTTCTTAAATCGCTTGTTTTATTTTTGAGGTTATTTTTCTTCATGATTTTTTTTTACTTTCTTTTATGTAAAGCACTTTGAATTACCATGGTGTACAAAATGTGCTATATAAATAAACTTGACTTGTGTTAATGCATAATGTTAATGCATTAACTAAGGTTAACTAATGATGTCTTATTGTAAAGTGATACCTATTGGTCTTTATAGTTCTTTTGCACTTTAATGTGTAAAACTTTTAACTTTATATATTTTTTCTGCATTGCTTTAATGTATTTAAATGTTCAGTTATTTTTGTTACATGAAAAAAAGTTATTTAACCTGTTATACTGTATTATGACCAGTTTTTTTAAACTATATTTCAATAACGTGATAATACCGTATACCGTGACAAAAGCATTATCAATTAATCGCAACAGGAAAATTTGATACTGGCATATCCCTACTCACGTCTCACGGCACAATCCAAATGTTTCCATATACGCAATGTATTTGAATGTTAAACTATTATTTATAAATGTAAAGGCTTGTACTTTACACGGATTTGCATATAGACGGAAAAGATCATCCTTTTCACATGAGCAAAAATGTCCTTAACAGCAGAGTGGACCATATACTTCGGTCCATTTAAACTGACTAGTGTAACCTTTTATATGTTTGGTTGACTGTATTTTATTTTGATAATGAACAGACTGCGAAGGAAGTTTGAATTGCTAAAATATGTAGGGTGTGTGCACACGAGACGCCAGCGCGATCGAATAGCTGAATCATTAAAAAAAAGAGCTATTTTTGGTGTAAGATATAATCCACAAAAGTGTTTAATTATTTTTTTTGCACACAGAATATGTGTGCTTTCATAAAAAGCAAACAAACAGAATGCGCGTTGTCATCCTTTCCTTTCCGTGAACTTGCTTGAGCACCGCGACACATTTCTGTTTTAAATCTGTTAGCTTAAATATATTTTGCTTTTTTTTTTTTTTATTAATTTTTTTATTTATTACTTTAGGCCTACTTACATAGGCTATACATTTTCCTTAAAGCATCCCATTTTGTCCCAGGGCTTGAAAACCTGTGCCCTAGGCTAGTTAGGTCCATGCAGAAACTTGTGAACAATGCTCTTATAGTTGTGGCATCACCGTTTAGTGACATCATTGAATGCTCCGGGAAAACATATTGTCAGTGTTGGTCACAGCTCCTTTTAATTGCTGTTTTGAATCCAGCAATTATAAATGTACAAATTATAAACTCTGATTATGGCAAGTGTGGTATAAAAGCTTTGTTTACTAGAGGAATAATGGGTTT
The DNA here is from genome assembly GCF_018340385.1 of Cyprinus carpio. Taxonomy (NCBI): domain Eukaryota; kingdom Metazoa; phylum Chordata; class Actinopteri; order Cypriniformes; family Cyprinidae; genus Cyprinus; species Cyprinus carpio. The sequence continues at coordinate 995,565 of NW_024879270.1, read as the reverse complement.
ACTTGAAAAATGTTACATCGGGACCATGCTTTTGGATGCCGTTCGAGCCCAGCCTACATTTACACATCTTTGTTCTGGTTTTCCGGTTGGTCACGAATTTCCACAAATTTAATAATATTTAGGCATTGTTTATTTTCCTAAATCCTCACCATCTAACCCTCTAATTTCGCAGATTTATTTTATTGTCATTCACTGTTTTCGCATCTCTTACTGTGGTAAACCTGCGGGAAGGCAAATTAAAGATTTCATGGCCATGAATTAAGAATTTGTTCGATTTATTAATTTGTTCCCTCATTTTAGTTAAATCATGGGTTATATAAGGGAAATAAAATGATGAAACATGGACAGTGGCCACAAATTAATAAGTCGTAGGAACAAATTATCAAGTTGTAGGAATGAATAGCCTGGCCTAAATCTCTGTCCTTTGTCCTGCAGCCCTTCAAAGCGCAGTAGGGCTGTCAAAAAAAAAAAATTGAATTCATCGAATTTAAAATAAAAATCCACATTCGAATTAAAAAACGTTGCATTCGAATTTTAAGTGGCCATTAAGGAGGCAGCCTTTTCAATGGCGCACATGATGCGATGACGATGTAAGTGTCGTTGCATTATAACATATTTGTTATCTTGTCCAGTTGAAGCTATTAGATGCGGCGCTGCTGTGTTGTTGATTACAAATATTGCAGGGAAAGAGAAAATCAATGCGGAGAAGATCTTGTTTACATCAAAACTGAAACCAAGCCATTCACACAGAACAAATATTTTGAGCATTTTCTAGAGGGTCATCTTACTCATCTACTGTTACACTCACGTCTCGCACAAGAGAACCGCATGTTTAGAAAGCCATGCAAAATTAATGCAAGTTCAACTTTGAAAAAACATATCTCGAGACTTAATGGTGCCCCCCCCATCCCACTCCAATTTATGTTTATAAATTAAAAATGTACTCTGTATAATTGGCTTTTGGCCCTTTGTATTAAACTATGAACACATACATGTTGTTTTTTTGTTTATAGTTGTTTAAGCAACTTAATTAATTATAATTTGTTTATAAACATTATTTTAAACATTATGCATTATGTTATCTTATGCTCGATGCGCCCTCTCGTGGCCTCAGGAGAAAAGCCAAAAGCTTTTCTTTACAATAACTGAATTTATGCATTTTAAATTCGAATATAATTCAAATTTTGATAATATTTAAGCTCAAAATTCAAATTTAGTTTTTCAGCCATTTTGACAGCCCTAGCGCAACAATTTTCAATTTTCTGGAGAAATTACTTAGTTACTACATATCTATTGCTTTCCATGTTGAAGAACTTTTTGTTGTTTCTATTTTAATGTACTTTTAAAGTTTAAATCACATTAAAAGCTTAATTTGTACATTATGAATCAATGATAATGCATTTATATACCATCAGTGCCACTCACAGATGCTTGCATATGTTTTGTGCATGGTTTAAAATAAAATAGCTTAATCGACCATCGATAGCTTTAATCGATTGCATCTCTTATCGACAATTAATCAATCATCGATTAATCGCTGACATCCCTATTCTGAACAAGTAGCTGGACAACACTCAAGACGAATCTGACATGGTCCAAGGAAAACTGAGACACTTTGCTGTGATGCAGAAAGAACCTCAGTGAGAGAGACATCCAATGCCCTCACACTCAGTCAGCAAAGCGGATTCCCCCAGCAAAGCACAAATCTATCTATCTATCTATCTATCTATCTATATATGTTTTTTTTTTTTTTTTTTTTTTTTTTTTTTTTTTTTTTTTTATCTATCCAGTAGGGATGTAACGATTCAATTTGATTCACAATTATGATTTCACAATATAAATTCATATAAACTCCTACCCCAATTGTATCGGGATTTGTTTGGCATCTCAACCGATTTGAATTGTCACATATTTTAATCAATTTTGGCACTGGACACCTAAAAGGGTTGGCATGAACCTCCTAAGGCTTACTAGAACCGACTCAGATGAGCCTACATCGGAGCTTGCAATGAACCTGAGATCGAGGAGGACGCCAGCTTCTCTTCAGAGTCTTTTCCTCTGAAATATGTGATTAATCATTTAGACATCATGGTCTGCCCCTGCACAATGCCTAAACTGTGCCATCTGCATGAACTAACACAAGGTCTTCTCAAAAAGGGATCCCAACACTCTAGAGGTACTGAAATACAACATCCAAAATCCCAAGCTGACATCAGAAGGCATACAGTGTTACTACAATGCAAGGTCCTTCAATAGAAAGCTACAAGAGCTTCCAATCAGCAGAGAACAGAACAATCACTATGGTAACATACCCTGGTCCCAGACCAACTACTGGGAGAAGACCTGGAAGAGACCAAATTCGTCTGGGAATACAACCTGGACACCTTACATAACGAACAGCAACATTCTCTTCATCACTCTTCACACAGGTACAAATCAGAGGCTGCACAAAATCAGCCAGGCCCACTTCCATCTAGATGCTGATACTATCAAAAGAGCTACTTGAACAGAACTCACCTGGTACTACTGGGATGAAACAACTTCTGAATCCTGGTAGGATGACAGGTAACAGTGCTTTAAGATTTGCTGCACAAGCCAGTGGACCTGAACTTTGGTATAGCTTACACCACCACCTGAGAGCATCCAACATGGCAGTACAGTCGGAGAGCCCACCAGGCCTTACTTGCCTTGTGTCCTGGGTCTGATCCCCTGCCAACACTTTCAGCGCTCCAGTTACTCTGGACACTACACAACACAAAGCTGAACCAAGGTTCCTACACATTTTCCATCTCAAAATTCTATACATTTCCAGACTCAAATTTCCAAACCTTTCAGTAGATTTTCAGACTACATTTTACATAAATGGGCAACATACAGAACCTCTATTAAAACAACAACAACAAAAAAAACAACAACAGACTTTTGCACACATACAAGAAACTTTTCTGTACCTTCGAGAAACTACTGACATGAGCATGGGAATTTTTTTGTGTGCTTACGCACTGAAATTTCTAGTTTTATAGATACTATAACCTATTTCCTTTGTGCATCACTGCAATCTTACTATAAAGAAAATGAGAGCTTGGATGCACAAGAATTAATAGAAATCTATTTGCACAAAATTTGGCTTTCCTTAGGCTAGTACCTCTAATACCAAGGCCTAATGTCCAATGTAATGCATCCTCTGTGGCAGCGGGGAAACAATGACATGAAATGGGCTGTTGGCACAATATGGCTGTGTGCATTGTCTTATTTGCCAAGTTCAAGGGTCTATAAAAAAAGACTGGTACTGTATAAAAAAAAAAGTGTTCAAAACTTGGTTTCGTTAGGGCAATACGACACATACATATTTCAAGGCATAAGTCTTTTTTAACACAAACTCTGTGGCAGCCAAAAAACCACACCGCGAATTGGGCTGATGGTGCTTTGGTGGCTCAGTGAGCTTCTTCCTATTTGCTATGTTTAAAGGTTTCTGTATATTTCTTATTTTTGACAAGATCCTTTTAGAGGCTCTGTATTACGGTGCTAATAATAGTGTGAGAAGAAACCCAAAATGCATATACAGTAACCTGCATTTTTGCATAATGAAAAAGTGCACCTTGAATTCATCCAGTCATGTTTGACAATCACTAAAAAATCATTAAACAGGTGCCTTGACACACTTCTTGTCTGATAAAGTTTTGTAAAAAATTCTTAATTTTCTATTATAGATAACTAAATAGGGGCAAAAGTCTGGAAATGCAAATATTTCTCTATTCTGCTTTCTTTTTTTCCATACTTTTCCAGACCTGGAAATTACTCTGGAAATAATCAAATTCCAAACTGCGAAGGAAACAGTTCCTACCTGGCCATTGTTGATTGAAATGAACTGTCCAAGAGAACCAGTTCACAAAAAACAATGAGAAATGAAAAAACAATTCCCCTTGTACAGCCGTAAAAAAAAAAAAAAAAAGGAATCCAAAGCTGCAATACATAAATTCCTTATCATTCGCAAAAAATGTGTTTCGGTGGGGCAGATGTCACGCTGACTAGCACATCCTAACGTACAACATAGAATTTAAATTGAGTCATGTATGTTTGGCTGATTACATTTTAATTTGATAATGAATAGAGTGCAACACACCTGACTCAAATCACCAGTTTGTTAGAAGAGAGCACCATGAATGAACTCTGTTCTGATTGATATGGTCCCTACACAGTGTTCACTGCTCTCTACTCCCTGCACACGGGAAATCGGCTAAAGTTTACTTCACTTTAGTACAGATTTGTGCTACACCACTGTCTGCAGCGCCTTCACACACAGACAAAACTTACTACAGAAGTGTAAAGGGTTATTTAACCCAGAGTTGTTGAGAGAGGGAGTTGCATCAACTCCATTTGCTCCAATGGACCAGTTTTTTACAGCAATGTTGGATCGTGGAGTCTCTCAATAGTTCCCGGAAGTAAGCGCCAAATACTATCAGCACCATAGAGATGCAGCACTGTTGCTCATGTGAAACATTTTTATGTGAATATTATGACACAAGTGAGGCACAAAGCTTTGTTTCTAAGATAAATAATTGGTTAGGAGGCAAATGTTACATCCTGACCATGATTTTAGATTCATGCCAATCAAGAGGCAGCCCAGGAGCCCATCAATTTAAATTAAGCCATACGCAGCTTTGTTCTGTTTTGCGGGTTTATGGAAGAAAAATAATGGCATATGTCTTTTAAAAACAAAAAAGCACATTGAATAATGCCTTGTATTTTCAGGGCTTGCATTTTTAGGTCCTGAAATTTAACATAGTTGTTTATTTAAACTGTGAATATTTCAATTCAAAATATTTCACATGCATGTTCATAATTCAAAATTAATTAATATTCACCTTCCAGAATTCCCTTCCAAAATATTCAATCTGTTTAAAAATACAATGTATAATATTTGACAGGCAAATTTCGGTCGATTTTATGTCACTTTCCAAATTCGCTTCCACAAAATCAGTGGTTAAAATTCGACAGAAAATCTGCACAAGAGCTGCAGGGATAGCAGTAGAGCACCGATGCATGATCTCCAGCTGCTGTCAGTCTCTCACCAGCAGGTGGCGCAAGCGGCTGTTGATGAAGACCAAAGCAACAGGTGGATTAAGTCATGCACTCACAAAAACTGATTTGCAGAAATGGAGCAAGCGCTAAGTAGAAGTTTTGATTATCTGGGCCAGTATAAATATGTGGAAAAGCTGATTGTGTGTATGTTTAATTCAACACCTTCACTGTTTCCTGTAGCCTACATGTAAGCAGCTTTCTCTACTACAAAGAAGATCATAATGCTATTTTACCCAATGATGTACAGAACTAACATTACATCTGAGGAAGACATATATTGCTTTCGGTTGCTTAGTTTCCTTTACTTGTATCATAGCTTGTGTGAAGCTGTGCTGTAATACTGGGGTTCCCCTCATACGTCACACTCCAGGATTCCCCAACACGCGTAACGCGGCAGTGCACTAATACAGTGATATAAGACCTCAGATCTCAGAATACACTTTATTGATGATTATGCAAACTATATACAGGCAAGTAAATGAGGTCAGAACTCAGCGCGCTGCATTTACTTTATAATTGCTTTCCCTTACCACTGATCTATAGGTTCAACAGTCCTACAAAGATATCAACACCACGATTAGTTTTAACAATAGGCAACCACTTTATATTGACATAAAAACAGGAGTTCAAAACAGGAGAAAGCATTGATGCGCTATCGCACCCAAGGGATCGTCTGACAACTCCACCGACTGGGTTAAAACGTCCAATGTATTTCAATTAAAATGACTTTTAACATTTAAAATAATACTGTTAAATCGTAAAGCTCGTACTGCTCATATTGATTTACTACAGGTGAGATTTTGCCAATACCTTCCTTCATATCTGTACAGTACAATTATTTACATTTAAAGATCCCTGGAATTTTTTTTTTTATGTTCCAATGGTTGTATTATGTTGCTAGATACACGACTAACTTATTATAGGTTAGATTTTGCCAATATCTCCCTTAAGGTATGTACAGTACACAAATATCTTAAAAAACTACAGTAATTCACCAAAAGCATTTATTTACATGTTCTACTGGTTGTAGAATGTTGCTAGTTACAAGACTGACTCACTTTGTGTGACATTTTTACAATATCTGCCTTACTGTATGTACCATTCACAATTATTTAAAACAAAAAGAATCTGTAGGAAGTATAAATCAGCCTTTACAGTTTGATTCATCAGTGAGGGTGAGGGTTTACAACCCCCAGTTGGAATGATCCACAGGGTTATTCTGCCAGACATTATAATAGACAGTTGTGTGCCTTTCCAAATCAAGTCCAACAGATTGAATCCGTCACAGGTTAATTCCAGCCATCTTGAAGATGATTCAGATAAATGAAAATGCTCATGAGCTACAGTAAATTTTAAGTGTCACAGGAGAGGGTCTGGCTTCTTTTGTAAAGTAATTTTTTTAAATACATTTTCTGGCTTCAGACGTACTTCAGAAAACAGTACATAACTTGCATGGACTACTTTTATGATGCTTTCATGCTGATACGTTATCATGCATTTTTTTGTAATTTTGGAACTTGAATGCCCCTGATCCTCACTCACTTTCATGATGGATACAGTTGCTGAAACGTGGCTTTAAGTATATAAATAAACTAAGAATATGAAAAGGGGCATCCAGTCCAATATGCTGACTTTCTTCTAGATCTCATCAGATCAACATGTTTTTTTATTGATAATAAAATTTACAAAAAAGGTAATTTATAATACTGTATTTTTGTATTTTGTATGTTTTTTTACTTCCCACTTTATTCCCCTTCATCAGTTCAGATAACCCAATCATTTAGTGAATGTGAAATAACCCTTTAAGCGCCAGGGTTTTGGGAAAAAAATGCTGTATTTTGACATCAAGATTTCAAAAGCTTGTGGCTTGAAAAGGGCTTAAAGATAGAGATCTACTGTGAATTAGAAAAATGTTGGGCATGACCGAAAGTTTATGTGTGGGCGTAAATATACTCATCTATAATTTGCATATTATGACGTCATCATGAGGCGGCCATCTCGAATTTCAGAATATTCAGCAAATAGTAGATATTGAATTGATGTTTGAACTTATTTGCATGTTTTTTTTTTTTTTTGTGTGTGTGTGTGTGTCTTTTTATCCTTATTCCAAATGATCAGAAAAGAGGAAGCCAACAATAAAACAGGAGAAAGTACTAAATTATTACTATATTACTACACTATATAGTAAAATGCATGTGGACAGTAGCCTACTTTTTGATCATTCATCAGTAATATTCAGGAAATAATAGATATTGAATGGATGTTTGAACTTATTTGCCAGGTTTGTTTTTGTTTGTTTGTTTTTTGTCTTTTTATTCTCATTCCAAATTTATCAGGAAAAAAAGAAAAAACAAACAAACAAAACAGGAAAACAGGAAAAAGTAGTAAATTATTACTATATTACTGTGCCATAGTAAAATTAATGTGCCTATTTTTTGATCAGTTGACTAGCCATCTGCACAATCAGATATCTAGGTGACACCATTTATAGTTCTTGAGAGTATGGTACCTCTCATTGCATGGCACAGCGCACCTACTCACTGACTGCAACTGTACTGTCAGCCGGCGGCCCTTAGAGCGTGCACGATCAGCAACAGCTCTCCTATGGACACTACAACCACGTTCGCCCCTGCCACCCACATCCTCGTTGGGTAAAGGATCGAAAATGATCACTTGTTTGTGCTTCGTCAGAATCGGCAAATAACATTTGCAACACATCCTCACGGTACAACTTTTTGTTAGCCATTTGGCGGTTTTCTCTCACAATAATCACCATTTACTCGCACACTATGAACTGAACTGCTTCCACATCAATGACACGATAGCTCACTTGCTCTGCTATTTCCTCGAACACTTTGAATAGGAACATGACGTAATGTTGGTCTAGAATCAAAGTACTACATGTCTGCCATCTAGTGCTAGGGAATACAAATGAGATATTACACCATATCAGGAGCTACAGTCTGTTTTACTAAGTATGACGTCTTGTTGCAATTTTGCGACTTTTGCACTTAGAGGGTTAAGTTACACATTCATAAATAATGGTTTGTGAATATGAATTAAAACTATTCTGACTCCATACTGTACTTGTCGTCCATGAAGTGTTGCTGTGATGTGCTGCTGTTACCTGAGACAGCCAGTGGTGTTGCGGAGCACGACAGAGGAGTGCAGCTTGAGTTTGTGCTCATCGTGAAAGTCAGTGCTGCTCCAGCCCGAGTGAGGGATGATTACTGTGTTGGTCATGCTGCTTAAGGCATCACGGATGATTGTCGTCTTCACTGCATCACACGAAGACAGATTCCATAACACACCTACACACAGAAAGCAGTTCACATGTATGATGTTCCAGAACAATCACACGCAAATCTGTCTATCAATAATCTGCCTCGCCATAAATTTTAGTTACTATGGTCATTAACTCTGTGTCACAAAACTGAAAGCAGGTCTTTGTGTAAAAAACAACAACTACATTCACTGTCTTTTGTGTACCAATTAAATCAAAAACATTTACATACTGAAATCTGTCCTGTAATTTTCTGAACATCAAAGACCCCAACTGAGCAAGCCAAAGGGTGACAGTGGCAAGGAGCAAATTCTCTATTAGAAAGTAGTGGAGAAAAAAAGAATCCTTGAAGATATCAGGCTCATTTAGAGAGACCACAGGCCAACTAGTCGTTTAGGCATGCATTATGGTCTTAGCTGACCATAGGGGGTCTGTTTTAGCCCAGCATCTTTCAGAGAATGGATATGCATAGCTGTAACATATAACCAAAACCCAAAACATACAATGAATGTAATTTGTTTTTGCAGTCATACACACATTTCGTACAGTATGTCGTGTGTTAATTTGAATGGTGTGTTTTTATGCGGGTGACACTTTGATGCATCGCAGGAGATGCAGATCACTTCTTAAATCTCAAAATGCTTTTATGATGCACAATCAATTTAAACGCAGTCAGTTATGATTCTTATGGATTATGTAAGGAGTAATTGACGACGCGCCGTTGAATTATTAGAAAAATAATGCACACCTCGGGTGTCCAGTTTTTGTACTTAAATCGCTATTGTGAGTAGGACTATTTCTTCCGCATCTCATTCAATGTCTCTTTTGCTGGTTCCAAAACTTCATTTTAAAGCTGGTAATGGAGGCTTGAGCCGTTGATAGCATTCTAATGCAGTTATTAATTAAGTTATTAGAAAGAGACAGAGAGAGACAGAGACACACACACAGAGAGAGAGAGAGAGCTTGTGTGAATTAGGCTACCTCTGTGCATCCCTCGACAGTGTTCTGCAGCAGCGTCTCAGCAGCTGTTATTACCTCACTAGTGAGAAATGTCATGTGTATTTACTTTCGGAAAAATCATCTGTCATGTTGTTGTTTTTGTTATTCCTGTAATTTCCGTTATTACAGTTTTACTATGCAAAGTAATATGGAACTGTAATGCGGTCAAGATAGCTGCCTGAAACTACGTTCGCCATGCGTTTCCCAGAAAATAATCACACATCTCTGAACGTTCGTTAGTTAATCGGATTCAACTACCCCGTAGTATAATAAACTTTAATTAAAGCTGTCACGTATAACAAATCCACTTCAAAATTAAATAAATTGCTCAATACAATACTCTTGACATTGAAAAAATGCAAATCCTGTACAAATTCTAGAAATAAATAAATCAGTTAATAAAAACGGTTATATCTTTTATCTTTTAATGCATTAGAAATTGTATTGTCATTTTGCTGGCTAGGCTGTTTCCTTGATCTTTATTATACAATGTCATTACAATGCTGTCTTTCTGCCAGCCAATCACTGCATTGCTGATTGTGGTTTCGAGTATCAATATATCTGCCCTTTCCAATAAAAGGGCTGATTTATCAACACAGAGTGTCAATGCAAGTCAAGTCACCTTTATTTGTATATCACTTTATACAATACTGTCAATTAGGGATGTGCAAGACGGGAGCACAATCTGTTGAGTTATTGTGAGTTATTGGCGGCACCACCCTCTGGCGTTGTCCCTCTTCCATCGCTGGCCTGTACTCACACTGCACTTCACGCTCCGGGCCGGTGTTCTGTCGATCTTTGCTACCCTGTTAGATTTGCTACCTCCCATGAAAAAAGTAGGTAGTACTTATATGGGCCCGCCAATCCGAGGGGGAGCTTTTAATTGAAACGAGGGAACTAATATAGAGCCTAACACGGCCCAGCCCGGGGCTAATCAGAAATCTCTGCCCAAATCCGACCCGAGCCCGTGTCGCTGTCCTCATTTCACAGCTGCTATTGCAGCCACTATAATAGTTTAGTTTTGGTTTTAATGGCAAAGTGGTCATATTTCGTTTCGATTCTTTATTCATTTAATTCAGAAATATGATTGGAATATTTTATGTTTGTTAAATTCAAGTTTCAAGTAGCCTAAATTCAAGTAGCCTACAAAGGGGCCAGCGCAAGACAGCGAGTTGAGCATTTTTGATCAGTTTATCCTTCTAAAAAAAAAAATGTAATTAATAAGATTAGCATCATAATATTTTAAGAATAAAGTAAAAATTACGATAATAAAATCATGTTACATTGCGTGAAGTAAAAGTGAATATATTACACCTGTATACTCTAAAAATGTATTAAAAAAAAAAAGTATGTAGCACCTGTCATTCTTCACATTTAACATGAAAAACAGCAATAGGCTTACTGATGATTTTTTAAACTAAAATTGATTTATTTCTTGAGACACTCGTTTGTATTAAATTGTTCTGTTTTTTTTCAACATGCACTCAAATATTTATTAGTTTTTATTTCGTGCTGTAAATATTAAACAGGAAAATAATTGATTCACATGCCGATTGAAAGGAGGCAAATATCTCACTAAAAATTAAAGAGCGTAAAAAACATTTATTGTTTGTATTTTATCTTAAAATTGACAGAAGGCTGAGGCTTTGTGTTATAATAAAAAGTATCAAAGCCCAAAGCTTATTGCGATTAAAATGTTACATATTATTTCCAAGCATTTATACCATAATTAAAAGCTTGTGAATAGTCACATAACGTTATTTACTTCAAAAAAATCAACATAACAGTCAATTTTTTTTTTTATATATATGGGCAGTAAATGTTTATGGTTATCAACCAGTGGAATATTACATTTTATTCTTTCAACAAATAACAAATCATTTTAATGCAGCTAGCTCGTAATCACAACTCAATACGTGGGAAATGGTAAGTTTCTCGCTCAGCACAGTGGTGCGCATCGTTTTGTTAACGTTGTGGTTTATTATTTTGAGTTGTTTGGGACGCAGTGACACAGAAGACCCTCTCACAACATATTGCTTTATAGATCTATTGCGTTTGCCACACAGAAATCTTCATGTAATCATGCTGCACGTATCAGTAGTTCCCTGCTCAGGTGCGGTTAGCGCTCGCACTGCATGCGTACCGCACCCTAATTAAACTGAGCGGCACGGAGCGATCACATTAGTCAACCAAACCGGGCTTTGGGGGTCAGACGCGCTCGGGAACGGTTCACATCCATAGAAAATAATCGCACAGCCTAATCGATATTCTGTAATTAAATCGACTAATCAAATATTCAAAAATCGTGACCCATCCCTACTGTCAATGCAGCTTTACAGTGGCAAACAGGAAAATAGGTTGTCAATAATGCAAGAGAACAATAACAAAGAGTCATTTTTCCAGCTAAAGTCAGTTCATTGATGATTCAGTGATGCCATCATCCAGTTCAGTTCTCTTGCAATAGTGTCTGTGCAATCAGTCAAGCATCCCCAACTAAGCAAGCCAAAGGCGACAGTGGCAAGGAACCAAAAACTAAATCGGTGACAGAAATGGTGAAAAAAAACCTTGGGAGAAACCAGGCTCAGTCGGGGGGCCAGTTCTCCTCGATCTACTAAGTCTCATTAGAGTGTTAGTAGAGTATAAGTAGACTGGTAGGATTAAGGTTAGAATAAGTTGACATGTACTTGCAAAGTTACTTATAGTCAGTGGAATGTCTGTTGGGAGACCATCACAATAAAGAGTTAGCTGATATTAAGCAGTTTACTAATACTAGTTATAATACTAATAATAGTTAATAGGGACAAGTTGACGTTAGTGACAAGGCAGATTTGAACTTGATCCTGTACGAGATTGGAGCAGAAAGAAGTACAAGTCTGAAGGAGAAAGTTTAGACAAGGCCCCAGACTAATAAAGCTGTCCTATATGTCAGCATCAAAGCCTTAAATTTGGTGAGGGCAGGTGCACGCATCTAATGGAAAGAGAATAAGAGGGGTGAAATGACTGCTCTTTGGTTGACTGAAGGCCAGGTTCTTAGAAAAAAAAAAATCAGCAGCAAAGTGGACTTTATGACTTCATAAGACAGAGATATTACTTATTGGACCAAAAACCTGTACACAGAATCTCTTATAATACAATTTGCATCTAGAGCACGTACTGTTACTTCTTCCTCGACAGTCAAAAACTTGGGTGTTTTATTAGACTGCAAACAGTCTTCTTTCACATTAGAAACATCGCCAAGATCCGGAACATGTTACCAGTTTCTGATGCAGAGAAGCCAATTCTATGGGATCAGAATCCCGCCAAATGTATTGCAGTCATAGATCGAAAAATAATAAGCATAAATAAAATATTTAAAAACACATGTAAAATAATAACGCACAAAACTGAAAAACAAATGCAATTTTTTTTTAAATAACAAACAACGCGGTCATTGATCGAAAAATAATAAGCGTGAATCAAAAATGTAAACACATTTAAAATTATATTGCACAAAACTGAAACATGAATTCAAAATTTTCCAAATCGCAAACAAAATCAGGTTTCCTGCTCATATGTTATTTTTTTGTGTGCTTATGATCTTTTCCCCTTTGCTCTTGTTTCCACGTTCTGCGCTTGCATTTCTAAATGTTGCAGTTAGAGTTTCATGTAAATCAGGGCGGGCTTCAGCGTCACCATTGGGCCACAAGTTCTAGATTGACAGTTGCTCCTCTAGCCAATCAGTCCAAGGGGGAGTTGACGTCACTCCGATGCGACTCGTGGCTGCTGTGGTGGCAGGTGTGTGAAGCAGTGAGCGGAGTGGAGCGGGAGCGAGCGGGAAGCGCGAGCGGGCGGGTCTTAGCGCAGAGCGGCATTTTTAAAAGGACGGAGCGTCGCTCTATTTCCTGCTCCTATTTCGCTCAGCTCACCACGAGTCTGAAGCATGCTCAGTCAAGCCTGACCCAGAATCCATCTGTCTTTTACTGTCATCAACAGACTATTTTCATTCAAAACTTGGCTCAATAATGGAGTTCAAAAAGTACTTCAAAAAAGAAAACGAGAAATCATACAGGTGTACTATTAAAAAACGAACTAACAGTGATTTATTTATATAATTAGGCCCATTAATTCGTTTAATTTTACAGCATTTTTTTTTTTTTATACAATTGATATAAGCCAATTTAAAATTTAATCCTGTGCGCTGCGCAAAAGTTCATTTATAAGAATGTTGGCCTAATAGTTAATTTACTTTTAAAACGTTTATGTATATTTTTGTTTATATAATTTTTATTTATATAATTAGGCCCATTAATTCGTTTAATTTTACAGCATTTTTTTTTTTTTATACAATTGATATAAGCCAATTCAAATTTTAATCCTGTGCGCTGCGCAAAAGTTCGGTTATAAGAATGTTGGCCTAAAAGTTAATTTACTTTTAAAACGTTTATGTATATTTTTGTTTATATAATTTTTATTTATATTATTAGGCCCATTTATTCGTTTAATTTTACAGCAGTTTTTTTTTTCGTACAATTTATATAAGCCAATTTAAATTTTAATCCTGCGCGCTGCGCAAAAGTTCATTTATAAGAATGTTGGCCTAATAGTTAATTTACTTTTAAAACGTTTATGTATATTTTTGTTTATATAATTTTTATTTATATTATTAGGCCCATTTATTCGTTTAATTTTACAGGAATTTTTGTGACTAATTTGTAATTTGAAATAAAACATTTCTATTTGAAAAATGTTGTTGTTGCTCATTAGTTCATTAGGAGGTAAGGCTGCGGTCTAAGCTAAAAGTCATATATAGATTTTTTTTCTTTTTTGGAGCGAGCGGGGGGGCGATTTGAGTGGAGCGCGAAGCAAACTGCGTTGAGCGCTGAGCGATAATGAGCGGAGCGGCCTGATGTAGCTTTGAGCGGGGGAGCGGAGGGGTGAACAGTTCCGTGAGCGATGAGCGGAGATTCTCACCGCTCCCCTCCGCTCACATGCTCTGGTGTGAAGTAGAGGGTGACACGGTAGTGGATTTTCAAATCTCTCCTGTCCCACTCCCGCAAAAAAAAAACCGTCCCGTCCCAATCCCACAAAAAAAACTGGGGGGAAATCCCATCCCAATCCCGGAAGAATGACTCACGTTCCCTCCCACTATGTTGTATTTCTTTTTGGCCGGAATCTGTCACAAAAAAAATAAAAATAAAATACAGTACAGATCACAGCATGCCCACTTTAGTTAAATAAAAATTGTAGTAAAATGTAGTTTTTTTGTTATTTTATTGAACTGAAAGCCATCTTAATGCACAATGTGCATTGCACACACATTAAATTTAATGTAAAACATCCATGCTAACACACACGTTTTCTATTTTATTTATTTTATTTCATTTGAGCGTAGACATTTCACTGTCTATAGATTTATTTTTCATACACAGTTTCGAAGTTTCTCGCTCAAGTTCACATGACCGAGACGACAGAAACCGCATCGTTTGCTTTTATTATTTTACAGAAGCACGTTCCGTTGTTATTCTAATTGCACACAAATGAACGTATAGGGATTCGAAAGATTTATTACTTTTATCTGTATGAACAAAGATTACGGAGTATTTTAAGAGCCAATGAGAGCACCGGTGCCCTGGGGCGCTGTAAAGGGGGGGTAAACGATGACGATTCTCGGGGCCCATGACTAAGAGGGGGCCCAGAGAAGCCCCCAATAAAATTGTGGTGCTAAAAAAAAAATTGATAGTAAAAATTATTAACTTTAAATTATTCTATTTGCTGTTTCCTGGTGTCAAAAAAAATTATTTGTTTAGGAAACACAAACGTCCGTGGGCCCCTCTCCCCCTCTCGATTATCATAAAATGGTTCAGTCCACCCAAATTGTATCCAGTAACCAAGGCAACACAAACAGCTTGACTTCACTTATAGCGCCGCCAGATTCAACTTGACAGAGGATGTGAAAATGCCTCAAAATCTGGAAGTCAAAAACGGAAAGAGAAAAAAAATAAGAGAAGTGAAGTGAAATGTTACCCAATATTTCACAAGAAAAGGTGGGTTTGTTAGTAGGCCTAAATTGTTAGTGGACCGCCCGTGACAATGATCGTAGCCTACGGCACTTTTCTGTGCGTACGCACGCTTTGTACATGAGGCCCTAGGTCTCTACGGTAGCATTTTTCGATAAGTTAGCACGTTTCGATAGAGCAGGGGTGCAGCGGGTGCACGGCTTTGCCTCACATGCAGCCGGTGTCGGCATCTTTGTATGAGGCGGCGCCCACTTTCAGCACCCTGCTGCGGTCCACGCTGTTGCACCTGTCTTGCAAGCAGTCTAACTTCATGAACTCTGATAAAAATCCTCTGCCAGCTACTGTACAAACTACTATCAGCTGTTTGTGAGGTTTCAGTGCATCTCTTGAAGATGATGTGGAGTTGTATTACTACAATGTCCCCTATATTGTCAAATACAGCATGATTCATCTCTGCCAACCATCTTCACATAATACTTTCACATTATCTGATCCAGACCGTCGGCAAAACTCAATTTAAACAGCGCAAAATGACTGCCTGTGGACGTTATAGGTAGAAATGATTATATTTCTGTTCAACCATATGTTCAACCATAACTCCTTCCAGGACAGCCAGAAACCTAGGAGTTGTGATGGATCATCAGTTAAGCTTCACAGACCATATTGCTACAACGACCCGGTCCTGTAGATTTGCCTTATTCAACATTAGGAAGATTAGACCCTTCCTGTCAGAGCAATCCACCCAACTTCTTGTCCAAGCTCTTGTTCTCTCCAGACTGGACTATTGCAATGCTCTCCTGGCGGGCCTTCCTGCATGTACTATCAAGCCTCTACAACTGATCCAGAATGCAGCAGCGAGGGTTGTCTTCAATGAGCCGAAAACAGCCCATGTTACTCCTCTCCTCATCAGGTTACACTGGCTACCAGTAGCCGCTCGCATCAAATTCAAGGTACTGATGCTTGCCTACAAAACAACCACTGGCACGGCGCCAACTTACCTAAACTCACTAGTTCAATCTTATGCACCCTCCAGATGTTTGCGCTCTGCAAGTGAACGACGCCTTGTGGTGCCATCCCAAAGAGGTTCAAAATCACTCTCACGGACTTTTTCCTGGACTGCTCCCAGCTGGTGGAATGACCTCCCGATCTCAATTCGAACAGCTGAGTCTTACTCATTTTCAAAAAAACATCTAAAGACTCATCTTTTTCGCCTGCACTTAACCAACTAATACTAGTACTTTCCTTTTTTTCTTTTTCTTTTCTATCATATTCCCAAAAAAAAAAAAAAAAAAAAAAAAAAAAAACCCTGGCTACGTGTTCGGTACTAGACTAACTGAGACTTGTCATAGCACTTGTATACCGTTGTTGTTTTCTCGTTGATCTGATTGTTTCTACTGTTCTCATTTGTAAGTCGCTTTGGATGAAAGCGTCTGCTAAATGATTAAATGTAAATGTAATGTAAATGTTTATTCACACAATAAATATTTAAACTAGTTTTAATGAAAATTCATGTAGTTTTAGGAAAAGTCAGGGAACACCAAGGCTTTGTGATTTATTTAGACAAAGTTATTGACTATGCAAATTTCAAAACGGTCAAAATGATGCCTTGTTCATTCTAGTGTTAAAGATAATTACCATAAGTTTAAATGTTGCGGTATAAATATAAATACATTTCATTGTTTTAAGAGTGCTCAGTGTTTCCGTTACATTTCAACTGTCATGTTAAAAATATTAGGTTAGATTAGATTAACTTTATTGTCATTGCCAGTGTACAGTACAAATATGTACAGTACATTCATACAAATATAAATATATGTGAATACACTATATGACACATGTACAGCTATGCACAGTATATACATTATACAGTACTGAAGTAGTGCAGTATTACAAAGGACAAATTACGGGTGTGGACATGGGATGGAGTTCAATTGTCTGATTGACCTTAAATATATGAGAATGATAGTCAAAATACCATAAAAGCGCATGATTTTATGTAAATTAATATGAAAAAACTCTCAGCTGTGTTGGGGGCCCTGTCAAGATTCTTTTCATGGGGCCCAAAATCCTTAGCAGCACCCCTGCCGGTGCCTATCTGTCCTGCTGTGAGCGCGCTGCTGTTCAGTTTGCGCACACACTTCAATAGCGCACATTTCTGTGGGTTAACATTAGATTGAGCGGCCATGTAAAGTTGTGACTACATACATCTTTTAGATGAAAAGCTATATTTGAGGTCTATGAATGATAGCTGGGCTTTTGGATGTCCTGCCCGATGGAGGCTACTGTATTACCACATAGTCCAGCCATTAACGGTCTGTCCTTCACGCGCAGGTCATTCACTGAACCAGCCACACCAAAGCAGACAGGAGGAGAACATAAAGACACAGGGGAAGTAGAATTGAGTTCAAAGTTAAAATATAAGCCTACAGTTTATAGTTTATTTTAAAGGTAGGCTATATTTGTGTATAAAGTTGGGGATCAAAGTGTTATTACGATTCCCGGTCCTGCCCACTCCCGCTGACATTTTTTTCCTGTCCCGTCCCAATCCCGTGATTAACAGTGTGAAGATCTAGTGTGAGAATGGATAACCAGTATCAGAAGGCAAATCCTGGACGATCTCAGGTAATTAGCCATAAATATTTTGTTAATGGGTGACGGAAACATTCACTTTGTGTGTTATGATCTTTTCTGCAAGCTCTATGTAGTCTGACTAGGCCGATCTAGCTCGTTAACAGGTGTCTTGTTAGTTTGGTTTAGTAAGCAATACTTTATATTTTAGGCATTGTAGGGCTGCACGATAAATTGCACGCGATATGCGCGTCAGTAAAGGCGGTGTCCTGACATTTCCTACCAGGGTTTACTGCACATGCGCACATCAATATCGCGTCCTTTTTCTCGTGCTAAACAATGATTTGTAATGTATATGCATTACTGTAAGGGTAGGTTTAGGGTTGGGGTAGGTGTAAACTTTAATAAAAAACACAATCTAATTGTAAGAAAAAAATATTTAATGTTGGTTTCCTGTAGCTGTATCCCTTCAAGCTACAACCATAAATATAACACATAAAATACTGTATTTGCAGCGGTAATTCTCCATCACCTGCGCGCTTTCACATGGAGCAGCATAACGGCTCTGTGTAGTAAATGCTGCTCCATGAAACAAAATATTTATGGCTAATTACCTGAGATCGTCCGGGATTTGCCTGCTGATGCTGGTTATCCAGCTTCACACACCTGCCACAGCAGCCACTAGTCGCATTGGAGTGACGTCAACTCCCCCTTGGACTGATTGGCTAGAGAAGCAGCTGTCAATCTAGAACTTGTGGCCCAATGGTGACGCTGAAGCCCGCCCTGATTTACATGAAACTCTAACTGCAACATTTAGAAACGCAAGCGCAGAACATGGAAACAAGAGCAAAGAGGAAAAGACCATAAGCATACAAAAAAATAACATATGAGCAGGAAACCTGATTTTGTTTGCGATTTGGAAAATTTTAAATTCATGTTTCAGTTTTGTGCAATATAATTTTAAATGTGTTTACATTTTTGATTCAGGCTTATTATTTTTCGATCAATGACCGTGTTGTTTGTTATTTTAAAAAAAAAATTGCATTTGTTTTTCAGTTTTGTGCGTTATTATTTTACATGTGTTTTTAAATATTTTATTTATGCTTATTATTTTTCGATCTATGACTGCAATACATTTGGCGGGATTCTGATCCCATACAATTCATGCATTCATGACCTCTAGACAGCATTATTGTTAATGCACCACTAGGTGGTTGTACTAAATCTTCAATAAACAAGCTACAGGTAGTCAAAAATTAAGCTGACAGAGTCACCAGATCAAGAAAACATGATCACATTACCCCAATTTTACATTCTCTACACTAGCTACCTATTAAGTTCTGTACCGATCACAAAATATTGCTACTGAAGTCCATTAAAAAGACCATAAATGGTTTAGCACTTGTATTCTTAACTTGTCTTCTTTGACGCTACAATCCATCAATATTTCATTATTTGATGCTATAAAAACAGGGTGATTGTGATTGCTTGCGATTAGGTCTGCAGGAGTTTGGGCGGACACTACTGCACAGGCTCCAAATGACATCATTTTCCCAAGATGACAGCGGCCATACTGGGATGTTTTGGCTTCACTTTTCTATAGTGGAAGCAAGTGGAGATGAGTCGTCCATCTATTAGTTTTTTTTTTTTACAGTCTATGAACTGTCCAATCATAAAGACAGTCCTTTGCTTCATTCCTGAATTAACCAGCCATTTGAACAAATCATGACACATGACATTTGAAACATTAAGATCTGTGGTGACTTGCCATCACCAACTGGCAGTTTTAGTTTCATATTTAAAGTATCATTTTATTAAAAAAATTATAGACTGAACATGTTATGCATTTTCTACAGATACATTCAGGAAAATGTGTGTGTATTGATAGAATGCATACTGTACATAAAGAGACAAGCTATACACATATGTGACCCTGGACCACAAACCAGTCTTAAGTGTCAATTTTTCGAAATTGAGATTTATACATCATCTGAAAGCTGAATAAATAAGTTTTCCATTGATGTATGGTTTATTAGGATAGGACAATATTTGGCCGAGATAAAACTATCTGAAAATCTGGAATCTTAGGGTGCAAAAATATCAAAATACTGAGAAAATTGCCTTTGAAGTTATCCAAATGAATTCTTAACAATGCATATTACTAATAAAAAATTAAGTTTTGATATATTTACTGTAGGAAATTTACAAAATATCTTCATGGAATTATTTTTGGCATAAAAGAAAAATCGATAATTTTGACCCATACAATGTTTTTTTGGCTATGGCTAAAAATATACCCCAGCCACTTAAGACTGGTTTTGTGGTCCAGGGTCACATATATCCGTATGTAACAACAGTATGGCTAACCTGTGACAAGCTCTCGTACTTCAGTGTCCACTGTTGTTCTCAGCAGGCGAAGCAGTGCAGGAACTCCACCTGCATTTCTCACGGCAATCTTGTTGTCGTCTGTAGCTCTGCCATAAACAAGGTTCCTCAGGGCTCCGCATGCGTACCGCTGCACCTCCAGGACCTTATGATCCAACAAATCCACCAGGTGTTTTATTCCATCCAGACGACACACCTTCAAAACACAAGAGATTTTCACTTTGTTCAGGGGTTGCTCAAATAATATGCATTAAAGGTGAGGTACAGTTTATCATTTCTGTTCCAACTAGTGACACAAAGCAGAAATGCTATTTTTTAAACATGTTTCCCAAATATTTCCTTTTGTCTGCCACTGTTCTGTATTGCGATCCATTTCATAGCCCACACTAATTACAGGTTTCTTGTCATCTTGATATAACTAGTGGTGGGCAGATCGAGGCTTCCTGAAGCAATGAAACAGTTGAAGCAAATGTGCCATATTGTGTCGAGGCTTCGAATCAATCCAACACCCGTCTCAACGGTGACACCTAGTGGTCACTTGCATGTGTTGATCTGAAACAACCCTGACAACGAGCCATTAAAAAATGTGTCGTTTTTATAATTATTGTATTTTTCTAATATGTGAAGCTTGTAACCTGTAGGCTTCTCACTGTGCATAATGTTATTTTGGTCATGAAAATTATTATTAATAAAAGAAATCAAGCCACAATGTCTCACTTTTTTAGAGATTTTTATTCAAAAATATTAATTTCTCTGCTGTGGAAGGACTTAGCCTACTTCTTTTTTTACAGATAATTTCTCCAGCCTTTGAAAAAAATCCTCTCACAGGGGACACTTATTGCTGGCATGCAAAGATATTTTTAACAAGGACATACAAATGAGGAAAGATTACTGCTCTCTATTTCCAGTAAATTAGGGGATCATGAGTTCTGGGCAAAAACGCATCATGGAGGTATTTTTTCACTTCCACTGTGGCATCAGCTGTAGCATTGTGTATCATCTGGGTTTCATGGATACGATTATCAAAAAGTTCCCATAAACTGTCCTGTGTTTCTACTGGTGTTGATGTTGATGGTGATGAGGATGGGCCTGATGTTGACATTTGTGGCTCTGAATAAAAATGAAAACAGCAATTAGTAACAAATCCTACACTGACGGCATATATGAAGTATATATTATATGAATCAGATTACATATAACATAGACTGAAACTGTAGCCTACTGGTTCGTTATTTGGAAACCTTCATAAACATTATATTATGAACATTTATGCTCAGTGTGCAGAGAAAAATCAAATGGAATGTAGAACTACAACAATTAGGAAAACCAAAATGATGTCTTCACTGGCTGTAGACTGGGTGCTCATATGTAGACCTATAAAAATGTATATTCACACAATAGTATATTATATTGACAATATATTCAAGTTCAAGTTCAAGTTCAAGTCTGCTTTATTGTCAATTTCCACATGTACAGTACATACATACAGAGAATCGAAATTGCGTTACTCTCAGTCTCCGGTGCATACAGATAACATTAACATTAAAGCCCTAAAAAAATAACTAGATCAAATATAAAATGTATATACAATTATACAATAAGGGATTTATAAAATATAAAAGACATATAATAAAAATACAAGTTAAAAATAAAGTTAAATAAAGCAGCGCAAGGTAAATGACAGATATAGTGCAAATCAATGAAGTGTGAACAACAGTGCAGTTAAAAGATTTTTTAGTGCAAAAAAATCACTTATTAAAAATATCTTAAGTCTGATTAAAAGTGACAAGTGACAAGTGACCAAGAGCAGTTATTTAACTGACTGATGAGGTAGTTCCATGCCGAATGAGGTAGTGAGTGAGCGGTGAGTGAGCAGACCAATGCTGCACAAGTGACTCGTGCATGTCATCATATAATTAGTGTGTGTGTGTGTGTGTGTGGGGGGGGGGGGGTTCATAGTTCAGTGGTGCCTGGGGAAGAAGAGGGGAGGGGGGGCAGGTTCGGGAGGGAGTTCAGCTTCCTGACAGCCTGGTGGATGAAGCTGTCCTTCAGTCTGCTGGTCCTGGCCTGGAGACTCCGCAGTCTCCTCCCTGATGGTAGCAGGCTGAAGAAGCTGTGTGATGGGTGAGTGGGATCACCTGTGATGCAGAGGGCTTTGCGGGTGAGACGGTGTTCCATAAATGTCCTGGAGGGAGGGTAGAGAGACACCAATGATCTTCTCAGCTGCTCTCACTATGCGTTGTAGAGTCTTTCGGCAGGACGCGTTGCAGGCGCCATACCACACAGTGATGCAGCTCGTCAGGATGCTCTCGATGGTGCCTCTGTAGAATGTGTACATGATGGGGGGTGGGGCTCTGGCTCTCCTCAGTTTGCGGAGGAAGTAGAGACGCTTCTGTGATTTCTTGGCCAGTGCTGCAGTGTTGTCGGTCCAGGAGAGGTCCTCTGTGATGTGCACACCCAGGAACTTGGTGCTGCTCACTCTTTGTAGGTTCGGGAGGTTTATTGTGTGATGTGCGTGCTGAGTGTGTTGTTTCTTGTAGTTTAGAACTATCTCCTTCGTCTTCTCCACGTTCAGAGAGAGATTGTTGTCACTGCACCACCCGGCCAGGCGGCTCACCTCGCTCCTGTAGTTTGTCTCATCTCTTTTGCTAATGAGACCCACCACAGTCGTGTCATCCGCAAACTTAATGAAGAGGTTGGAGCTGTGTGACGGGTGTGCAGTCATGGGTCAGCAGAGTGAAGAGGAGGGGGCTCAGCACACATCATTGGGGGGCCCCAGTGTTCAGTGTGATGGTGCTGGATGTGTTGCTGCCGACCCGTACTGCCTGAGGTCTTCCAGTCAGAAAGTCCAACAGCCAGTTGCACAGCGAAGTGTTGAGCCCCAGCTCGACCAGTTTGTGAATGAGCTGTTGAGGGATGATTGTGTTGAATGCTGAACTGAAGTCTATGAAACAGCATTCTGACATAAGAGTCCTTTTTTTCCAGATGGGTGAGTGCTGAGTGGACGGCAGTGGAGATGGCATCATCGGTCGACCGGTTGGACCGATATGCAAACTGGAATGGGTCCAGGGAGGGGGGGAGGGCAGACTTGATGTGGTGCATGACTAGCCGTTCAAAGCACTTCATGAGGATGGGGGTAAGTGCAACAGGACGGTAGTCATTGAAGCAGGATGGAGATGGCTTCTTCGGGACTGGGATGATAGTGGTAGTTTTAAAGCATGTGGGAATAACAGCCTGACTCAGTGAGATGTTAAAAATGTCTGTGAAGACATCAGTGAGTTCTGCTGCACAGTCTTTCAGTACACGCCCAGGGATGTTGTCAGGACCCGGAGCTTTGCGGGCATTGATCCTGCTGAAGGATCTCCTCACACTGTCAGGGGTCAGAGTCATCACCTGGTCGCCGGGAGGAGGTGGAGTCTTCTGTGCAGTGGTGCTGTTTTTGTTGCTCAAAGCGAGCGAAGAAGGTGTTCAGCTCGTTCAGCAGAGAGATGTTGTTGTCACAGGTCCGTGGTGGGGGCTTGTAGTCCGTAATGGTCTGTATTCCCTGCCACAGGCTCCTAGTGTCTCTGCTGTCGCTGAATTGGTGAGCTATCCTCCTGGAGTGCTGTCTCTTAGCCTCTCTGATGCCGCGGGACAGGTTGGCCCTAGCTGTTCTCAGGCCCACCTCATCTCCAGCTCTGAAGGCAGCATTCCGTGTCTTCAGGAGTCTGTAGACCTCCCCCGTCATCCATGGCTTCTGGTTGGCCCGGACAGTGATAGTTTTTTGTGATCGTTACATCATCAATACACTTATTGATGTAGGCAGTAACAGTCTCTGAGTACTCCTGGAGGTCAGTGGTGTTATTGCATGTGGCAGCCTGTTTAAACATGTCCCAGTCAGTTGTGTTGAAGCAGTCCTGAAGAATCTCTGATGATCCTTCTGGCCACACTTTAATCTGTTTGTAAAACTGGTTTGGCGACTTTAATGAGTGGTCTGTATGCAGGCATTAGCATAACAGTGATGTGATCTGAGGCTCCGAGGTGGGGGAGGGGGAGGGCTTTGTAAGCTCCTCTCTGTGTGGTGTAAACAAAGTCCAAAATGTTATTACCTCGTGTTGGAAAGTTGATGTGCTGGTGTATTTTTGGAAACACACTCTTAAGGTCAGCATGGTTGAAATCCCCAGCTATGATGAGAAAAGCATCCGGGTGTGCTGTCTGCTGCTCACTGATGTGTTGGTACAGTTCATTAAGTGCGTCGTTCCTGTTGCTGGTGATGTTGAATGGGGGAATGTACACTGAAATGAGCAGTATAGCAGTATATTCCCTCGGCAGATAGAACGGCCGGCACTTAATAATCATAAACTCCACCAGGGTTGAGCAGTGTTTGCTGATCACAACAGTATCGCGGCACCACGCGTCATTGATGTAAACACAAAGCCCGCCGCCGCGGGTTTTTCCTCCCGCGACGAGAGCTCTGTCCGCTCGATAGCACGTCAGCTGGTCGAGCTGAATAGCGCCATCTGGAACGCTGTCGCTGAGCCATGTTTCCGTGAACACAAAAACACAACAGTCTCTTACAGTCCTCTGAGTTGAGCGTAGTAAACGAATGTAGTCCAGTTTATTGTCCAACGAGCGTACGTTAGCCAGTACGATGGTGGGGACAGATGGCTTGTGTGGGTTAGCCGTTAGCCTAGCCCGGATACCTCCGCGCTTCCCCCTCTTCTGCTTCCTCTCACGCCGCTTGTGGCGCCGCCTCCGCTGCGGGCGAGATGCAGTAGTGGGGGTCGATGATGGGTGAAGGGCCTCCGTAGCAGATCGAGATCCCGCAGCTGTTCCGCTTGCGCGGAGTTTAACTGTAAAAATGCAGTTCTGCCGACATCGAGCAGAAAACTCGCGACTGTATTTGCGCTTACAGACAGGTAGACGTGACGACAAACGTGCAAAATCACTGCGACTCACAAGACAAAAAACACGAAAACACCGTTCTGTCGGGACAGAGAGAAGCCGCTGCGTGTGGCCGCGCCGCCATCTTGGTTAAGGTGCTGAGTGTGTGCGAGTCGCCATCTTGGTTTAGAATTGAAGCTGTTTTTAACATGATTGGCAGTTGTGATTGGGACATTAGGTTGTAGGGCTTAGGTTGACAGAGGGCTATGGACTTTCTAAACAGTGTCCCAACAGTTTGTAATTATATTTCAATTATAATTATATTTCAAACAATGCATACCTAGCTTAGATGGCCCAGCAGTGTCAGTAGCAGGCCTAGGTACATGGGGAATGCTACCATCGCCTGCACCCTGCAAAATGGCAGGATGAGTGCTCTTCAAATGGCTCATCATGGATGATGTATTGTTGCAGTAGGCTAGCTGCCTATCTATATTAATATATCTATGTATCTATATATGTATCTATCTATTAATCTATGTATCTATCTATTAATCTATCTGTCTATATACTGTATATTTCTATCTATGCATCTATTAATGTGTCACTATATGTATATTCTGTCTGTCTGTAGCCTATCAGTCAGTGTGCAAATTTAAATGTAAGCCTAAATATAACTAAACAATCGCACTATAAATGTCACCATATCACCAAATATCTGCTATCTCAAAATCAAACTCCTCTCACAAAAATCCACGAGGTCAAGATGCGTTGACTTCACTTTTATACAGATGTGTGATTGTGTGGTCTGTACCCGACCGTGTCAATCAAACGCTGATTCGGCGGACCATGCCACCAGTTGAAACACTTTGAGGCTTCATTAGCCGTAGTCACGTGACATGGGCGTTTTGAATCACGTTTCGGATCAGTGTTTCGAAACATCTGTGCTTCGGGATCTCGCAAAGCTTCGAAACGTCTGTTTCACGTCAGCCATCCCTAGATATAACCAGTTATAAGCAAACTCACTGTAATCATTACATAAATGACAAAAATACTATAACAACAGAGTTACCAGCATTAAAGGCCTCTAATACTACATGCTTTCTCTGAAGACATTTGCTAAGACACTAAACCCCATTCTCTGAAACAAATTCTCAATAGCCTAAACCAATTTGTCAAATAAATCACTCTTTCTGCAAAACCTTAAACAAGTTCAGGCTGTTAGCCACTGTTTGAAAATATTGTGCATAGAATAGAACTCTAAACACATTCTGCACTGTGATGAACGTGATGCAAAACCCTAAACACAAGAAGGGCAAAAGTTAAGCAAAACTGCAACACGGTTATCCTCATTTACAATAATTGAAAACTGTTTACACTTGTTTCTAAATGTGTCAATGTACAAAATACAAGCCAGTTCAAAGTGCACAAATGGCATGGGTGCATCCATCAATCTGAGTGGTACGGAAGAGTGTGTATACGAGGTGGAGGAAGAGTAGGATGAGGAAGAGTAAGACAAAAACAGTCATTTCAGATGAAATCAGAGCTACTGTGATAGACCATGTTCTTGTGCATGGAATGACAGAGGCAGGACAAAGAGTTCAACCTAAATTGAGCAGATTCTCTGTGGTCACCATAATCAGGACTTTCAGAGAATTTTTTTTTTTTTACCCTGTATTTTGGTAATTTCAATGTTTTTGTGTAGAATTGCAAGATTACCACGTTAGGGTGGAAGAACTGGCCTGTGGTGACATAAATGTGCTGTCTTGCCAAGGCTGGATCCGGCACACCAGAGGGTTTTTTTGCCCATTGCCTGGCAAGGGACAAAATTGCCTGCAATGAAGATGAAGTCCTCTGGCCAGACCCAGCTCTAAGACATAATCCTGAGACAGGATGATCTTTCTGTTTTAATGTATTTATTTAAAGTTTTTCTTGTTTGCTAACACACCATTCATGAAACAATCAACAATTTTCTCACAACTATAAACACAATTTCAAAACTTTACACACCAAATTGTATAAACTTCAGACTTCCAGGTCAAAATCAAATAGTTTAGTCAAAAACATTCTCTTTCACCAGAATCTAATCTTTGGGCTCAGATGACACATAAACCTGATAATACACAGACTACTTCACTGCCTAGAGAGCACTAGGGAGATCAATTCAAAACACTGTTATAAAAACCTTTTGGGAATCAGGAATAATTCTGCAACTCAATGTCTATTACAGTTTACAACATAAATAGAGGGGTGGAGATATAGTGAAATTCAGCAGTCTAATGGACAGCAGGCCTAATGGACAGGTTGTGGGTTTAGAGTCTGGTGTCGGGTTTCGAGTCTCAGGTCCGCCTCGCCTCTCCTTTCTTTGCTTTTGTTTATTGATTTCTGTGTAGTTGTATAGCAGTAGATGATATTTTGAATAATTCAAATAACAATGAATTGAATATGAACACACAATACTGTATACTGTCAATTACTGTAAAGTAAAAAATAAAAAAATACAGCATCCTCTGCCAAACTATGGCGGTCTC
Organism: Cyprinus carpio; assembly: GCF_018340385.1. Taxonomy (NCBI): domain Eukaryota; kingdom Metazoa; phylum Chordata; class Actinopteri; order Cypriniformes; family Cyprinidae; genus Cyprinus; species Cyprinus carpio. The sequence goes on along the minus strand of NW_024879270.1, from coordinate 967,861 downwards.
TCAAGGCCCCAATATATACTTCAAACGATGTTCGTTTTTGTTCTTCGTTTGGGGGCAAAAAGAAGTTTGAAAAGGCTGAGCAACGGTATACTGTTTTCGAACATTCTGACACCCCCGCTCTGCTGGAGGCAGGGTGTAGATTTATGTAAACGTGTGTCAAGATGCTCACTCATATCCCCTAAACACAACAACTCTGAAATGATGAGGTGTAGGCAATCTAGGTGTGAGACGGCACCAATGGTCAGAATATTACAGACAAAAGAATAATGATTAGCAGCAGTTCACAGTCAAGTATCATGTTTGCAATACAAAAGAACCATCCCATTCCCATAATCAGTCTTTATGGGAAGTGTTTATGTCTTATAGTCTGAAAACTTTAGCATGATGTGGAAAAAAATACTGGAGTCAGTTTGTTACTTTATTTTATTAGTGTTCATTTATTTTATTAAACTGGATAAATTGTTATACCTTTTTATATTTTGTGTGGTGTCATGATTTACTTTTGATAAAAACAAAGGTTTATTATTTTATGTTCGTTTGGCATTTCATTTATTGTATACCCTTTAAATTCGCTTGTTGAAAGAAAAACAAAAGCAGCAGCAGCAGGAGTATGGTGCAACGTTTATTTGAAACACATGTATTTGGTACTTGCTACCTTATATCTTTACTCTTTCCTTTCATTCTTTTAATGGCTTTGGAAAACTTGTCTTGGATGTTTCTCTGCGTCACTTCTTGCATAACTCCGGGTCGTCGACACCAAGCTTCATTGCAATTTCTTTCTAAGAATTAAATGCTTTCTCTGAATCTTTTAAATATGTCCGCGAGCGATCGTACAGGTGTGAATATATCTGTGCCAGCACAGCTATTCGACACATTGTATATATGTTGCTAGTGATAGGAGATGTTCTCTTGCCTGACCTCCGGTGAATGAGAAACGAACCATGGAAAAAAGAAAAAAAAACGCCACAGACCAATGGAAGTTCAAAGGTGTTTAGGAGCAAAACGAACTCCCCCAGAAAGTTTGCTTTGGTCAGCTGTTTCGAACTGCTGAAACGAACTCAAAACAACTTCGTTTCGGCCTGATTTTCTTCGAAATTACATCATATCAGTTCGTTCTTCGATTTCGTTTGAAGAATATCGGGGCCTTTAGTCTTCTGACAAAAGACTTTCTCTAGCTCCCCTAGACAGTCGTTTATCATAGGTTGTGGCATCATGCTCCGGTGGTGGGGGAGGAAGGCCATCACCTACGTTACAGCAATGAACATCCAGGGTAAATGTTGCTCCTTAACTCAACAGTTATGCGTTTGAGGGTGTACAACATGTGCTACAGTATTTACTGTACATAGAAGAGTGAAAGTTCTCATTTAAAGTACTGCTACTGTGTACTGTAATTATATTATATGTGTGAGTAGTATAGAAACCCTGTAGATGAGCCTGTAGACTCATGCTCATTCCATGCACAAGAACATGGTCAACTATAGTGGTTTGTATTTCATCAGGAACAAATATCCTTTGACCCCGTTGCCTTCATTTTTCTTTTCCCTTCCTCTTCCTCTCCTCTTTCTCTTTGTCTCCCACCACTAGGATTCAAAAAGCACATAATCACCTGTAAACCTACTTCTATTATCCAGAGATTCTGACTGGTGTGTCATCAGTTTTGGCACTTACAGTTTTTTTTTCGATTGCTAACAAGCATTGTTCAATACTGAAGCCACATTTTCAAAACTGTTCATACAGCTTGCATTACCAACATTAATCTTGGCCAAACAGTTAATCTCACCTTCAAAACTCACTCAGACCAACAAAACACTTCATATATGTCTCAAAATGAGTTTGCATCACCATAACACTGGCCACAATTCTGTTTCATTCACAACACACTGATCTAAAAAAACACTAACAACAAGGAACATTACATATCCTATGTACTTTTATCTTTGAAGTTTGAATGGTTTTTCATATAAGTATTTAATTATAGGATAAGAATAACATCTTTTCATTTTACTGTATTGCTGTAACTGTATTACAGCACAAATAATGAATGAGAAAAGCACCCCCCCCCCATTTCTTTACATACCAAAAAAAAAAAAACAAGAAACAAAAAACAAACAAACCAACAAAAAAACCCCATCAACATTTAAAAAACATACTTGTGAAAAATAAAATAAAAAGCATGAATAATTTCCTGAAGCAATAATTAAAAAAAAGCATCAATAGCATATCTAGTATAGTGTAATGAGGTATGTGCAGTATTGGAGTTCCAATAATTATTATTAATTAATTATTAATTATTATTCAATTTCACAGTAAATATTCTGCTAAGATTTTATATTTCAATATAATTCCTGCAGAAATGGGCAGAGTTTGCTGTTGTTTTGATTGGAATGTGCTTTTATCAGTTTTGAAAGCAGTGTGTAAGCATTTGAAAAATGTGCTGTTTTGCAGGTTGTGGAGTATGAATGACAAAAGTGTTTGTGGATTTTGAGAAATTTGGTCATTGAACGCATTTTGTGTGAAAGCAAATAAAAATGATTCACAGTTTGTTTAGCATAGACTTTTTTACAGCTGAACGTGTGAACAGTTTTGAAAATGTGGCTTCAGTATTGAATAATGCTTGTTAGAAATTGAGAAAAAACCTGTAATGTTTACACATAGAAAAATGTGTGCTATTTGAGTACTTTTTGTGATGCTTGATATATTGTGTACTTGTGTTTTCTGAATGAAACAAAATGAGGGAATTTTTTTTGTGTAGAGCTTGCAGAAAAGTTTAAGCAAATTTGAATGTGTGTGAAAACAGGTGAAATGTGTTAAAAGTTTTGAAAAATGAGTCTCTGTTTTGAGAACTGAATGAATTGTTTGGAAAATTGGGCCAAATTACTTAGTTATAGTGTGTTAGCAATAGAGAAAAACTGTATTTATTTATTTATTTATTCATATTCTCCCTCTTTGAGAGTAGCATGTTTTTCCACATATTTACTAAAGTGTGATTTATTTTGTTTGTGTGTGTGTTTTAATTGGAAAATGTTTACTATATACATGTACAATAAACCTTTTTTTTGTAACTACATGCACTGGATATCGGTTTCTCCATTTTTTTTTTTTTTTTTGATGTAGTGTTTAATGAATGATCCATAGTGCATTATTGACAAATATGTGTATGATTTGAAAGCTTTGTTTGGTTTTTGAGAACAGGTGAAATGGTTTTGAAGCGATTATTTGATTTTGCCAGAAGAGTCAGGGGTTCGGTGAATTTAGTTTGAAGATTTGGATTTGTGTTTAAGGTTTTGAGAAAATGAGCGATGGCTTTAAGAAATGTGTTTTAGCAATTCAGAAAAACTGTAATAGTCACCAACCATTTCTTAATTAATTTAAAATGGGCAGAATCTTCCCTCCGCATGTCTCATAGAAAATGGAACATTGTTTACCTCGGTCTTGACGTGGCTGTCTCTGTAGCACAGGTGTTGCAGGTATGCCGCTGCATTAGCCTGCACAGATGGAAACTGATGCTGTAGCATGTGGATGACCTCCGGCAGGTCTGGGTCACGCCATGCAGACTCTCTACAAAAACACACATTAACACAATGACAAGTGTCACATGAAGCCAGCTTATTGATTATAACACACACACAGACACACAGCAGTAACAGGGGGTGTTAATGTGAAAGCAGCAAGTGTTGATCCAGAACTATGTAAAAAATAGTTCTACTAATTAACATCAGTACTGTCATCTACCTTGGGTCCTTCTGCATGCTGTCTACCGAAGGGGAGCGTGTGGCATCATCATCCATTGGCTGGCGTGTGTAGCTGGGATCAGGGGACCAGTAAGGGGTAGACTGGTATGCTTCTGTGTATATGGAGTTTAAAGCATAGTTATTTCTTTGGTACATCATGTTACTGCGCTGACTGGAGCTCCGCTGCAGGTTACTCATACCTGAAACACAGCAACCACAGCACACATGAATTAGAAGCTTTCATTTTTGTTTTAAACCTTGGAACCTTTGGCTTAAAGAGACGTTGCAGGCTAAATCAAAATCAAGCTCTATAAATCAGTCTCTATCAAATGGTGTCTGTTGCAGTCTTTACAAAATAATTTTTAATTTTGTAGCCCCATAATCCTTGACCAACTGCTTTGTTTTATACCTATTTTTTTAATTATCTTCATAAACCATGTAACATTTGAAAGCTGCAAACCCTAAAGCCCCGTTCACACCGTTCAACTTTTTCGTTGCTTGTTGCTTGTGGCTGGCAACTGAGGTCGCTAGTGGGCGTTCCCACTACTGGTTGCCTAGTTACCCCGTAACACTCCACTACAGCAGATGAATCACGTGCTCTCCACTGACTTCACTCCCATTGGTTGTCGCTCACGAAATTCGCTGCTAATTTGCATAAAGTTGAAGAATTTAGAACTTTTGTAGCTTGACTCGCATTGCTTGACACGCCCAAATTCCATCGCCAATGATCACTGTCGCTCTTGTTGCCGGAAGTTGCCAGCTCTCCATTGAAAATTAATAGGATTATGTCGCTCTGTGGCTATATGACGCTGGCGGTGTGAATGGGGCTTAAGGTTCGACCAAAAATTTTTTGCAAAAAATTATTAGCATAAACATGAGTGCAACTTGGAGCTGTTGGTGGCCCTAGAGGGTTTTTTTTTTTTCTCTGGGTTTCCTTTTTTTCCACAACTTGAATAAGTCTTACTATCAAGATTCTAAGTAAGTGGAGACAGCGCAGTCTTGCCTGGCCCAAGATGGTGTATGTGTGGAAGCATCAAAGCAAAAAAGTGGGCTATGAGACATCTATGTGTTTAGGTCTATGGTTTGAGAAACCTATTTCAGGTTTTGAAGTCTATAGTAATGAGCTACTCAGTTAAATCAGATGTGTTTGATTAAAGTGAAATACAAAGTGTGGACTAAAACTGCACATTTTAGAGTGGCTTTTTATTGTGGCCAGCCTAAGGCACACCTGTGCAATAATCATGCTGTCTAATCAGCATCTTGATATGCCACACCTGTGAGGTGGATAGATAATCTCTGGAAAGGAGAAGTGCTCACTAACACAGATTTAGACAGATTTGTGAACAATATTTGAGAGAAATAGGTCTTTTGTGTACATAGAAAAAGTCTTAGATCTTTGAGTTCAGCTCACGAAAAATGGGGGCAAAAACAAAAGTGTTGCGTTTATAATTTTGTTCAGTGTGGCAACATTTTAAATAAACACTACATATAAAATTATTTACATTAGATGTTATACACAACTGTTTTTTAATAATTTATTTTGATACAATTCAAATGAAAAAAACAAATAAAATAAATAAGATTCCACAAGTTTCTGTAGGTGCGTACCAAAGGATGGCCTGTAGAGTGCACTCTGTGGGCTGTGGTTCAGGTCTGAAGCTGTTTGGCTCAGGCTGTGGTAAAGGGGTCCCTGCAAGGTCCGGCCCTCATAAATAGGTCCAATATGGCGGTCAGGGGAAGTGGCTGACCTCAGATCAGCTCCTATCTGACTGTGTTGACTAGCATAAGATGTTCGCACACCTGATGATGACAAAACAATACAAACAAATAGTTACAGTGAGACCCATCACTCATATACTCACTGATATTCACTTATTATGGTCTGGTTTCTGTAAAGGATAAAAAGGAAAGAAAATTCTTAATCTTAATTTCAAAACAGAAGATATTTTAAGGAAAGTTTGGTTGCCACTGACTTGGGGGAAAAAGGGGGAGGGAAAAAAAACATTTCTCAAATATATTTTTTATTATAAGACATTTTGGAATGAGATGAGGATGAATAAATTATGACAAAATTTGTATTTTTGATCCCCTATCCCTTTAACCCAGGGCGATTTACTCCACTGTCTTTCATCAATTTGACATAAGGAAAATTAAGAAGTCCTGGTTTTACATGGTACTACATTTCTTTTTCTAAGCAAAACGAAAACTCAGCTGTTATTACTCAACTGCTATAGTAACAAACACAACTTTCACGTCCATCTTATCAACAGATAAACTCTACTCTCTTATTGTAGATATTTCAGCAAAGGCAACATTGTAATTTTATCTGCTGTTGGAATGACGTAACAACAGAGCACTCAACACAGGACTCTCTCTTTTCTAGCATTTTAAATACAGTTGCTCCTTTACGCTTAAGGAAGGTTAAGGAAAACAGTCTGACACCGTGGTATAATGAGCCCACTCGCACCCTAAAGAGAGCAGCCCGGAAAATGGAGCGCAGCTGGAGGAAAACAAAACTAAAAGTATTTTGTATTGCTTGGAGGGAAAGTAACCTATCCTACAGAAAAACATTAAAAACTGCTAGATCTGATTACTTTTCATCTCTTTTAGAAGAAAACAAACATAACCCCAGGTATTTATTCAATACAGTGGCTAAATTAACGAAAAATAAAGCAAATAAAGCATCAACAAGTGATGACATTTCCATCACAGCAGCAATGTCTTTATGAACTTACTTTACTTCTAAAATCGATACTTTTAGAGATAAAATTGTCACCATGCAGCCGTCAGCTACAGTATCACATCAGACAGTGCACTATAGATCCCCTGAGGAACAGTTCCACTTATTATCTACTATAGGAGAGGAAGAATTGTATAAACTTGTTAAATCATCTAAACCAACAACATGTATTTTAGACCCTATTCTATCTAAGCTCCTAAAAGAGGTGCTTCCAGAAGTCATAGATCCTCTTCTGACTATTATTAATTCCTCATTGTTATTAGGATATGTCCCCAAAACCTTCAAACTGGCTGTTATTAAGCCTCTCGTCAAAAAACCACAACTTGACCCCAAAGAACTAGTTAATTACAGACCGATCTCGTATCTCCCTTTTCTGTCCAAGATACTAGAAAAGGTAGTATCCTCACAATTATATTCCTTCTTAGAAAAAAATGGTATCTGTGAGGATTTCCAGTCAGGATTTAGACCGTATCATAGTACTGAGACTGCTCTCCTTAGAGTTACAAATGACCTGCTCTTATCATCTGATCGTGGTTGTATCTCTCTATTAGTGCTATTGGATCTTAGTGCTGCGTTCGACACTATTGACCACACCATTCTTTTGCATAGACTAGAACACTTTGTTGGCATTAATGGAAGTGCATTAGCATGGTTTAAATCGTACTTATATGACCGCCATCAATTCGTAGCAGTGAATAAAGAGGTATCATATCAATCACAAGTGCAGTATGGAGTACCTCAAGGCTCAGTACTTGGGCTGTTACTCTTCACGCTTTACATGTTACCCTTGGGAAATATCATCAGGAAACATGGTATTAGCTTTCACTGTTATGCTGATGATACTCAGCTCTATATTTCTTTGTGGCCCGGCGGAACATACCAATTTGAAAAACTAACGCAATGCATAGTCGATATAAAAAACTGGATGACGAGTAATTTCTTACTGCTAAATTTTGAAAAAACAGAGGTGTTAATTATAGGACTTAAAAGTAGAGGTCTTCACAGTGCACCCGAGACCCGTCGACCCGGGACCCGTATGGGTTTTGGTCTATATTTTAAATGATCAGCTGGGTCCGGGTCGGGTCCGAATCTATTACTTCAGGTCTCGGGTCTGTTTAACATTGTGTGTAATACCCGTGCGATCGGAGTCATCGGACTCAGAGAACACCCGGCCGTGATCAGACACTGCTTGTGTTTTCTGTAACTTGCAACTTGTAAAATTAGGAAAAGAAAAGTGTGAGAAAAAAAAGCGATCTCTCTCTCTCTCTCTCTCTCTCTCTCTCTGCCGTTAGAAACAGAGCGCGCAGACTCAGAGTTAATGCAAGTGCACGCATGTTAACAATGCTTGCAGACTTGAAACACTCATATTTAATATATTTCAAATCAGCAACAAAATCTGAGGTGAACTGTCACATGAATGTTTTCTATGACGCTCAAATTGTGTTAAAAATCATATTTTAGGTTGATCCAGCTAGGACGCATGTGCAGTCTCAAACGTGTGTCATGTTTCTATGGCAACCAGTGAAGGACACAATGACTTCGACCGCCAAACCGTGCTTTACATTTTCTCCCATTTTTATAATAATATAAATGAACCGTTTAATCTTAAAGTTTTAGTGGTCAGATTCAGACTCGACACAGAGCAGAGCACAGAGATGATAGCAAATAAATAACGTCAGCGGCCATATAGTTCAAAAGGGCAAACAGTCAAAGTTATTATGCGAGTTAACTCGAGTCAGAATGTAACGTTACATGTGCACAGCTGCATTTGTCATCCGTCACCGTGACATCAAGTGGACTTTTGAAGCTGAAATAATGAGTGGATTAAGCTTGGACTTGGAATAACGAGAGGAATAACATGGATAACTTTCTTGTCGGAGGATTGTAATGCATCACAGGCAGTCAGGGAAGAGACTACGGCTCCTTAAATTAGGTAAGACAAAAAGTTGTAACAGGTTTATTGACTTGTAATAGCAATTTAAGGTGGAATATGTGACAATCGGGTCCAGTCGGGTTCGGGTCCAGCTTTCTAATAGTAGACGGGTCTGGGTCAGGACCGGGTAGGCATTTCTCGGATCTACACGGGTCCGGGTCCAGCTTTTGAAATAATAGATGGGTCCGGGTCGGTTCGGTGTAGTACATTACGGGTCTCTTTCAGGTTCGGGCACAAATTTTTGGACCCGTAAAGACCTCTGCCTAAAAGCTCTGCATGTGTTAATTTTTAGAGGTGTGACAGGCTTTATTTATTGTATTTCAATTCTTCGTCATCAGTTAGGAACATAGGTGTGCTATTTGATAGCAACCTTTCCTTATAAAGCCACGTTTCTAGCATTTGTACAACTGCATTTTTCCATCTCAAAATTTAATTCCATCTCAAAATCTAAATTACGGCCTATGCTCTCATTGTCAAATGCAGAAATGTTAATCCATGTGTTTATGACCTCAAGGTTAGATTATTGTAATGCTTTATTGGTGGTTGTTCTGCACGCTTAGTAAAAAAACTCCAGTTAGTCCAAAATGCAGCAGCTAGAGTTCTTACTAGAGCCAGGAAGTATGATCACATTAGCCCGGTTCTGTCAACACTGCACTGGCTCCCTATCAAACATCGTATAGATTTTAAAAACTTGCGTATTACTTATAAAGCCCTGAATGGTTTAGCACCTCAGTATTTGAACAAGCTCTTGTTACATTATAGTCCTCCACGTCCGCTCCATTCTCAAAACTCTGGCAATTTGATAATACCTAGAATATCAAAGTCAAATGCGGGTGGCAGATCCTTTTCCTATTTAGCGCCCAAACTCTGGAATAACCTACCTAACATTGTTCGGTAGGCAGACACAATCTTCAAGTTTAAATCTAGATTAAAGACCCATCTTTTTAACCTGGCTTACACATAGCATACTAATATGCTTCTAATATCCAAATCCGTTAAAGGATTTTTAGGCTGCATTAATTAGGTAAACTGTAACCGGGAACACTTCCCATAACACCCGATGTACTTGCTACATCATTAGAAGAATGGCATCTACGCTAATATTAGTCTGTTTCTCTCTTATTCCGAGGTCACCATAGCCATCAGATCCAGTCTGTATCCAAGTCAGAGGGTCAATGCAGTCACCCGGATCCAGTACGTATCCAGCCCAGATGGTGGATCAGCACCTAGAAAGGACCTCTATAGCCCTGAAAGACAGCGGAGACCAGGACAACTAGAGCCCCAGAGACAGATCCCCTGTAAAGACCTTGTCTCAGATGACCACTGGAACAAGACCACAGGAAACAGATGATTCTTCGGCACAATCTGACTTTGCTGCAGCCTGGAATTGAACTGCTGGTTTCGTCTGGTCAGAGGAGAACTGGCCCCCCGACTGAGCCTGGTTTCTCCCAAGGTTTTTTCTCCATTCTGTCACCGTCAGGTGACTTGACTTGACTTGACAGCCAAGTGCAGGCAGAGTGTCTTGATGGACACACATAAAAAATCTAAAATCTAAAAACTATCATTTTAAAACTGTATTTTTTTGTTTGACTGTGATCATCACACAAGGCACCACATTATCTTGGTCACACAACACTTACGTTAGCACAAACTAAGGAATTTCACCTTGAAAATATAAAAACAATCAAGAAATTTGTATTTTTGGAACAAACTTGATACAGTATATAAACTGGAGGGAGGACTCTCATCCTTACAGATGAAGATTAAGCACTCAGGTCACAAACAAAGTATGCAAAAGATCTACTAAAGTTTGGGCTCATAAACATTAGATCACTCACACCCAAAGCAGTTATTGTAAATGAAATGATCACAGATAATAGTTTTGATGTACTCTGCTTGACTGAAACCTGGCTAAAACCAAATGATTATATTGGTCTAAATGAGTCTACTCCACCAAACTACTGTTATAAACATGAGCCCCATCAGACTGGTCGTGGGGGAGGTGTTTAGCCACAGTATATAGTGATATTCCAACCTGTCCTCCAACTAATACGCTCGTATAGGTCGTTTGTCCAAATCCCTGAAATACGACCCATCAGAGCGTATACTACAATTGCGCCCCTATCGGCAAAAGGTCGTGTTCATATTAATGTTTTGTACTCTTTTATTTTTCCCGTGATTTGCGTTTCGTGTAGCTCAGTTGGTAGATTATTGCGTTATACCTTGAAATGCAATCATGCTATCATGGGTTCGATCCCCGAGAATGGACGTGCACGTAAAATGTATATGCTCAAAAAAATCATAATTTAGCATGATTTCTGTGAGGGTTAGGTTTAGGGGGTGGGGTTAGGTGTGGTCATTCGAACGAATAAGCCTCCTAGTAAAATATGTACGAATTACTGTGAGATCGGTGTAAAAAGTCCACACATTGCATTTAAATAAACGTGCGTTTTGATTGGTAATGACGTTATACGTCATTTCATGACGACAGACGCAACGCGATACTGTCATTATTTTTACGCCCGCTAGAGGCCGCTTAACGTTAAAACGTAAAAATAGGTCGTAATAAGGTGCTTGCACAAACGACCTATATGGTCGTTTTTTGTTGGAGGACAGGCTCTGATATTCTCAATGTTACCTAGAAAACAGGATACAGGTTTAAATCATTTGAAATACTTATGCTTAATGTTACACTGTCAGATATGCAAAAGAAATCTATTGTATCTCTTTCTCTGGCTACTGTGTATAGACCACCAGGGCCATATACAGAATTCCTAAAAGAATTTGGAGATTTCCTCTCAGACCTGTTGGTTACCGCTAATAAAGCGCTAATTTTCGGAGGTTTTAACATTCATGTTGATAATACAAATGATGCATTAGGACTTGCGTTTACTGACTTATTAAACTGTTTTGGAGTAAAGCAAAATGTCACCGGGCCCACTCATCGTTTTAATCATACGCTAGATTTAATTATATCGCATGGAATCGATCTTACTGACATAGATATCGTACCTCAAAGTGATGATGTTACTGACTGTTTCCTTGTATTGTGCATTCTGCGTATTGATTATATTAACTATATGGCTTCGCGTTATCATCCGGGCAGAACTATTGTTCCAGCCACCAAAGACAGATTCACAAATAACCTGCCTGATTTATCTCAACTGCTCTGTGTACCCATAAATACACATGAACTAGACAAAATGACTGGCAACATGGGCACTATCTTCTCTAATACATTAGAAGCTGTTGCCCCCATCAAATTGAAAAAGGTTAGAGAAAAACGTACTATGCCATGGTACAACAGCAATACCCACGCTCTCAAGAAAGAAACTCATAGTCTTGAGCGCAAATGGAGAAAACTAACTTGGAAGTTTTTAGAATTGCGTGGATAAACAGTATGTCCAGCTATAGACAGGCTCTAAAAACTGCCAGGGCCGAGCATATCCACAAACTCATAGAAAATAACCAAAACTATCCAAGGTTTTTATTTAGTACAGTGGCTTGATTAACAAATATCCAGACGCCATCCAATCTAAATATTCCCTCACAGTTAAATAGTAATAACTTTATGAATTTCTTCACTGATAAAATAGATAACATCAGAAATACAATAACAAATGTAGATTCTACAGCGTTTAATACTTTAGTTTTATCCATCGCACCCAAAGATAAACTGCAGTGCTTTACAACTATAGGACAGGAAGAGCTAAATAAACTTATCACTGCATCTAAACCAACAACATGTTTATTAGATCCTGTACCCACTAAATTACTGAACGAGTTGTTACCTGTATCAGAAAAACCGCTTCTCAATATTATTAACTCATCGTTATCTTTAGGTCACGTCCCAAAACCATTCAAGCTGGTGGTTATTAAGCCTCCTATTAAGAAACCACAACCTAGATCCTAGTGAACTGGCAAATTACAGACCCATTTCAAATCTTCCATTTATGTCTAAAATTTTAGAAAAAGTCGTGTCTGCTCAATTGTGCTCCTACCTGCAAAAAAATTATCTCTATGAAGAATTTCAGTCGGGTTTCAGGCCCCATCATAGCACAGAACCTGCACTTGTTAAAATTACAAATGACTTGCTTCTTGCATCAGACCAAGGCTGCATCTCATTGCTAGTTTTACTTGATCTTAGTGCTGCGTTCGACACCATAGATCACGACATACTCATAGATAGATTACAAAACTATACAGTTATCCAAGGGCAGGCTTTAAGATGGTTTAGATCCTACCTGTCCGATCGCTACCACTTTGTTTATTTAAATGGGGAGTCATCTCATTTATCACCAGTAAAATATGGAGTGCCACAAGGATCTGTCCTAGGTCCTTGGTAATATCATTAGAAAATACGGGATTAGTTTCCACTGTTATGCTGATGATACTCAACTATATATCTCAACAAGACCAGGTGAAACTTCAAGCTAACAGAGTGTGTTTAAAAATGTAAAAGATTGGATGACCAATAATTTTCTCCTATTAAATTCATATAAGACAGAGATATTACTTATTGGACCAAAAAACATTACACAGAATCTCGTAGATTACAATTTTCAATTAGACGGATGTACTGTTACTTCCTCTACTGTCAAAAATCTGGGTGTTACTGTATATTAGACAGTAACTTGTCTTTTGAAAATCATATTTCCCATGTTACAAAAACAGCATTCTTCCATCTTAGAATCATTGCCGAGCTACGAAACATGTTACCTGTTTCTGATGCAGAAAAGCTAGTTCAAGCGTTCATGATAATATGATAGTAATGCACTGCTAGGTGGTTGTCCTGCATCCTCAATAAACAAGCTACAGGTAGTCCAAAATGCAGCGGCTAGAGTCCTTACCAGGTGAAGAAAATATGATCATATTACCCCAATTTTACAGTCTCTGCACTGGCTACCTATTAAGTTCCGTATCAGTTACAAAATATTATTACTTACTTATAAGGCCCTTAATGGCTTAGCTCCTGCGTACCTAACTAGTCTTCTACCATGCTACAACCCATCACGCTCCCTAAGGTCACAAAACGCTGGAATTTTGATAGTACCTAGGATAGCAAAGTCCACTAAAGGAGGTAGAGCTTTTTCGCATTTGGCTTTTTCGCAATAGCCTTCCTGATAATGTTCGGGGTTCAGACACACTTCCTCTGTTTAAATCTAGATTAAAAATACACCTCTGGCCAAGCATTCAAATAATGCATCTCATAATTTTGGACTGCAGTTATATCTGATCAAATGCGCATTAATATTCTTTAGCTTGGGTTAAACTAATTCATTTGACTTGGCTGGAACAGCAGCTACGCTAATTATGTCTCTATTTGTTTCTCTGTTTTGCCACAGGATTTACATCCCGTTTACATTTACACAAGCTCCAGTCTGGATCCAGAACACCTGAGAAGGGATGATGCCAGCCCCTCAGAGGACCTCAGATGATGCTAACCCAGAGACAACATACAGAACTACCACATTTTGCTATAAGTTTGATTGCATAATTGCTGTTAATAGTGTTAATCGTCTGTTTGTTTACGTCTTTTATTGATTTTTCTGAACATTTCTGCCGTAAGCACATAAACTGACAGTCATCACTGATAAGCTTCTACTAAATATTGTAGAAACTTAATTTTTTGTAAAGTTGCTTTGCAATGATTTGTATCGTAAAAAGCGCTATACAAATAAACTTGAATTGAATTGAATTGAATGTACTAAGAACATCCTGCCAAGACTCTGAAGTTTTACCAGCCCCAATCCAATCAGCATTATCATATCAGTGAGATACTTCACGAAGATAAAGTCCACGCCTCAGAAATATATGATCACTAACAATAGCCACAACTTCAAAAACCTGAGCAGGAGCAAAATAAGCATATATGTAAACAGGGACTCTTAAAATTGTGTTCCTAAAATGTTAAGATCTGGGGCCAGTTGCATAAAATTAGCCTCTATGTTAAGTCAGTATCTTAAGTACAAGTTGGACCAGCAAGCCTGACTACCTCATTACCTCACTACCTCATTCACCATGGAACTGACGTCATTCTACCACCTCATCAGTCAGTTTAAATAAAATAACTGCTCTTGAGCCCTTTTGTCACTTTAATCTGACTGAATAAGCTTTTTGTTTTATGCACAAATTTTTTTTTTATCTGCACTGTTTGTTCACTGGTTTGCACTCTATCTGCCATGTGCCTTACGCTGCTTTATTTAACTTTATTTTTATTTTTTATTATATGTCTTTTTTACATACCCTTATTGTATAGTTATATCTTATATTTTATATTGATCTAGATTTTTAGGCTCTACTGTTAGTGTTATCTGTATGCACCGGGACAGACCACAGGAAACAGATGATTCTTCTGCACAATCTGACTTTGTTGCAGCCTGGAATTGAACTGCTGGTTTCGTCTGGTCAGAGGAGAAGTGGCCCCCCAACTGAGCCTGGTTTCTCCCAAGGTTTTTTTTTCTCCATTCTGTCACTGATGGAGTTTTGGTTCCTTGCCAGTGTCGCCTCTGGCATGCTTAGTTGGGGACTCTTCATTTACAGCGATATCGTTGACTTGATTGCAAATTATTGCACAGATACTATTTAAACTGAATTGAGCTGCATGATGACATCACTGAATTCAATGATGAACTGCCTTTAACTGTCATTTTGCATTATTGACACTGTTTTCATAATTAATGTTGTTCAGTTGCTTTGACGCAATCTTTTTTGTTTAAAGCGCTATATAAATAAAGATGACTTGACTTGACTTGACACTGGGGGTCTGAGAGTAACGCAATTTCGATTCTCTGTATGTATGTACATGTGGAAGAATTGACAATAAAGCAGACTTGACTTGACGAGCAGTTAGCCAAAGGGTAATCAGTCTTATTTTAGGATTCAACTAATCTACGCTTTTATGTTATTGAATTAAAAAACAATAAATAAAATAATATTGATCAGTCTTAAAGAAAAAATTAATTGACTAACTTTTAAGACTGGTCTTAACCTTTTATACAACCGGCCCTGGTGTTTCTTTGTGTTAGCCACATGGCCAGGAAAGATAGGTACTTGTTTTTCCCTAGGAAATTTATGACCGTTCACACTCGAGGGTTGAATAAAGGAGTAATAAAAGAATAGGAGAATAAAACACTTCCTGTTTTCTTACCTGATAAGCTGTCTGGTCGTGGGTCTATCTGCTCGTAGATCTCATAGCTGTGTGTAATGTATGGATTAGATACGTCATGCAGAAACGTTCTTGACATCATTGACCCATAATGCTGTGGTACTGCTGTCATCCCTGGCCTGACTGGTGACCCCGACCCGGCCTGCTTGTCTTCTCTCACAGAGCCTACACCTCCAGAATAGGGTGACGTGGTACGGCTAGCATTGCCCGAGCAGGAGGAGCCCATTCTACACAGGGCGGCAGGAGAGTTCTTCTGTGGGACTCCTGAGAGGGAGATGCTTGTGAAAGGCAACCCATAGGAGCTTCCAATG
This sequence comes from Cyprinus carpio, assembly GCF_018340385.1. NCBI lineage: Eukaryota > Metazoa > Chordata > Actinopteri > Cypriniformes > Cyprinidae > Cyprinus > Cyprinus carpio. The sequence goes on along the minus strand of NW_024879270.1, from coordinate 951,978 downwards.
GTCCGAAGGGACCCTCGAGACGGCGAGATGTTGCTTCTGTACAGCGACTGAGTACGAGTGGGCATTGAACCAACTCGTCGCATAGCATGATCTGGTTTAGCTCCATCCATCATTCCCGGCACCTACAAGAGGATGCAAACATCCTTTACTGTATCTCAACATAGACAACACAAAAAAAAGATCTGCTAATATAACATTAATCTTCTCAGAAAAGAAAAAAAGTGCATATAACTTGTCAGTTACTCTAAAAAACTGCTTATACTTGATCTGACTAAACAGAGTTACTTTCCTGTCCTGTTACTTGTCTAATGTAAATTAGTTTAGCTGACTGGAATTAAAACCAAGTTTTGTTGGTGTACTTGAAACTTTTTATTTCAAATCAAATGCCAATTTAGCATTTTTTGTTCAAGCCAAGCCAAGAAACACCCCATGTGACGACTGTCTGAAGCCCTGATACCATTACAGTAATTCATTGGCCAGTGGTGCTCTGCACCAAATCCGAGGAATTTGTCACATATGTCTCAGTGTGCTCACGCTCTCTCACCGTTTCTTCCTTCAGGAACCGATTTATCTGTTTGCCCATCGGAAAGTGTATCTCGTGTTCTCAGCTGTCTGTTTTAGATAAGTTACTACTTCTCTGAAGCGGACACAAAAGATTTCTGAAAATGTGTTGATCCACGTAGCAGACTCATCATGAGAGGAGATACTCGTGACAGGTGCGTACGATGCCTGGACGTTCACGCTCAAGCAATGCTTAATTGCCTTATCACTACTGTATCTGAAAGTGTTGCACTCCAGACTTGTTTTCTTTCTGAGGAAAGAAAAGTTTCTATATCTATGGGAGATTTTTGATTATTGGGAGATGTTTTTGATTATTTTGATGTTGGAGATTATTTTGATAATTGATTAATCTAACAATTATTACAAGTTTTAATCAAAAGGCTTTAATCAATTATTTTGCAGTTTTTGCAGATTGGTAAAATATATACATATTCATATGTATAAATCTGCTTTATGGCAGAAAATCAAGTTGTAATTAAGTTGTAAGTAAAGCGAAACTGTCATTGTTTTTCATGTTTAAAGGTGACATATTATGCCCTTTTTTACATTATGTAACATAAGTCTCTGGTGTCCCCAGAATGTACCTGTAAAGTTTCAGCTCAAAATACCCCACAGATCATTTATTATATCATTTTGGAAATGCCTATTTTGAGTGGAAATAGAAACACACGTTTTTTTGTGCCAGTCTCTTTAAATGCAAATGAGCTGCTGCTCCCCGCCCCCTTTTCCAGAATAGAGCTGCATCATTACAGCTTGGACCTGCTAAAAACATGTGTTTTGGTTCTGATTATCATATTAGTTTAAACTTCTGATATAGGGTTTTTTGAGAGCACACATCCGAAGCACACGGACAGAAAGCGGCTGTCACAGCATGTGAGTACTAAACTATGTTCTTATTCACACACAAGTTCACGTTAAAAACACACAAGTTACAAAAACAGTCGGTTATGTCTGTGAAGGTTTTAGATCTGTGTGGCAGCAACAATATACAGTACATCATATGTGCAGCCAAAGACAAAACAGTTAGCATGTTTTCCTCAAACTTTCGCCATGGCATTAGAACTGGTACACTGTTGTCGCTTGCAAAATCAAAAAAACAGCGCCGTGGGTATAAACTTACAGATTAAGGGGTGGTAATATTATAATGAGTTCCCTTTGCGACGTCACCAAGGGAGCGAAATTTGACACGCTCGTTTTCTCAGACACTAGCAGAAAAATGCTTACCAAAAACAAAGTTAATGGCTTAACCTATTTCATGTTTCCTTGGTCGGTAGATGTTCCGGGGACCTGATTATAGCACTTAAAACCTGGAAAAGTCAGATTTTCATGATGTGTCACCTTTAATACATTAATGCTGCTTGCTTTAAAGCAGTCTTTTGCATAAATAAACATGACATGACTTGCCGATTACAGAGCTTGTGCAAACATCCACACCGTTCTGATCAGATGTTTTCTTAACTGCTGTTTTCCCACGCTGTCATTTTTAACCCTCTGGAGTCTAAGGGTATTTTTGGGGCCTGGAGAAGTTTTGTCATGCCCTGACATTTGTGCTTTTTTCAGTTTCTTATAAATATCTAAATGGCTAAAGTCTAATCTCACTGTAATCAGAACAACTGGGCTATAATAATATGTGAGCAGCATGTATGTACATGATTGTGTTTTTGAGAAAAAAAAATTTATGCGTGGTTAGTGAAAAACTAAAAATGTTAAATCACTTGAATAAGGTAATAAAACACATACAGAACATTGGTTCCCGGGACTTTTGAGAACTGGAGCTTGTAGCCTAGAATTTTTCATTCTAAAGGATGTGAAAATCATCTTGTTTACTCACTTACAGAAAACAATATATTGATTTAAATTTTCTAAGACACTTTTTGTTGGTAAAAGTCATATGCGAGTAGGCCTCAACTATCATGAATATCATTGTGATTCACACCTGAGAAGACAAAGGCCTGCATAATGAGCTGCATAATGAGCCATTCAGTCAGCTGTGTCACTGAGAGGGATGAGTTACAAGAAAGAATGTGAGGACAAAATAAATGTTTATAATTTTATATTTGTAGTTTATTTAGAATATATTTAATTATCCCACAACATAATTTAATATTCACTTGTGAGTGCAGTTAAACAGTTTATTAGGAACAATCAAAGCTGACTTTCAAAGCTGAAATTTTAGCATCATTACTCCATTCACACAATCCTTCATAAATCCTTGTAACAATCTAATTTTCTACAAAAAAATCATTTATTGTTATTATTATCATTATTATTATTATTAATGTTGAAAAGAGCTGAGAATATTTTTTCAGTTTTTTTAGGGGGGATAAATTGAAAGAACAGCATTGTTTGTTACATTTGTTACAGTTACATTTATTTGTTACATTTATATTATTTACATCATTTATTTACATATTTATATCATTTACATTAAGTGCTCCTGTAGCTCAAGTGGTAGAGCATTGCATTAACAAGCGCAAGGTTGGGGGTTCGATCCCAGATATTGATAGATATTGATAGCCTGAATGCACTGAAAGTCGCTTTGGATAAAAGCGTCTGCTAAATGCATAAATTTAATTTAATTTAAAATTTACATCAAGCTTTGAATGGTATAGTAGTGTATATTGTTATTGAAACTTCATAATATTTCACTTGATTATACATTTAGTCAGGAATTATAGTTTGGAAAAAGTCTTTGGAAAAAGTCTAACTATTAAAATGTTGAATAGTTATGTGAAAACTAGTACAAGTATATAAATAAATAAAAAGAGACTTACTCATGTTTATGATCTCTGCTGAATAAAGTGCTTCATTCTTTTTTTCTGAGGAAATCCAAATCTCAAATCCTCAACCACATCACATCTTTTTGGGGTGAATTATGTCTTATTCCTCTCATCGCGAAGCAAATATTCCTCTCATCGCAAAAACTTGAAGAACAGTCTCGCTGCGTTGTCTTCTGTTGTGTGGGCGTATTCAAAAGCCGCGCGCTTCAGTGAAACATTTGAATCTCAAAAGCGTGCTCGGCGCGGGGGGCGTGGTCGCATTAGAAGATAATGAAGGGAGATGTGAAAAACGGACATCGCGTTGTTTTCATATGGATTACTTTATCACAGAATATTTGTTTTCGGCAGCACTTGTTTAGTTTAAAAGTAGACATATCAGGCTTTCTATAGATATCTCTCTCATGTCTCTGTGTTGAGTAATTACTGAGTTACAGTTCATTTTAATGACGTGTTTGTAAATAAAGATCAGCGCAGACAAAGGCTGCAGACAGCTCTCTTTGTTTGTTATCTTTATTTTATAAGTGCACAAAGTTTTGTTGTTATTATGTCTGTATACAAAAAAAGTAGACCCTTTACAGATTCAATTGATGTATTGCTCTTATCTGTATGATCAAAACTGAAAGTGTAACTTAAGTTCTTTTTGGGGTTATCAGGACAAAATTTGACAAATTTTACTTACAAAAAATAAAAAATGTATATAAATAAAAATAAATAAAATAGAAACAATAAAATGTGTTGCTAAAATAAAAAAATTCAAAATAATATTTTTCAAATTAAATAAGTTGTAAATGAAAATTGAAATAAAGTGCTTTATAAAGCTTTATAATCTGCAAAATAATTTGATAATTGTTTCAGCAGTCTACATTTTTGCATGGGAGAACCTGAAGTTGCTCTTCATATCTGTTATAAATGAACAATAACAGTCACAACATTCCAATTTGAACAAGCTACAACTGCCTATATATGTTTCCCTCTTAATGAGAGACTTGGGCCTGCTTCACAGACATTATCAGATCCAGCCTGGGTGGAATGGGGGAAAGGCTCACTCTCAGAGTTGCCTCCAGTGTTGCTTTGAGTCTGTTTCGGGCCTTGGTCTTAGTTGTGGCCACAATGGAGAATCCTGATTCACACAGGTATGTAGTTGTGAATGCGAGGAGTAGTTTTCACAGCCCTCAGTGCTAGACATGGGTACTCTTTTGAGACAGCAATCCAGAAGGAGCCCCAGATCCAGTTTGCCCCATTGCAACTTTAAAGTACTGTCAGGTGGCTACTTTCCAGAAGCTGGGATTCCAGATGTGAGGGCAAAGCAACATCATTTTTAGTGGGATCCACAGAAAATGGGTCCACAATCCACATGTGTCCCCTCTCTGGGATCCTCAGGAAAGTAGTCATCAAATTTCACTGCCAGTTGTGAGAGGTGCTGTGAGACTAAGTCACTAATCTTCACCTGGGGGGAGTTTTCCAAAATGTCAGACAAAAGGGGAAAGCTGGAACATGTCCATCCTTTTTTCCTGAGCCCTCTTAATCCACAAAGCAACTTTCCTCTTAAAAGCTTGAACTTTATCTGCAACAAAAAATATGTTGCTATTTCTCCCTTGAAGTGAGATATTCAGCTGGTTCAGCAGTGAAAAAATGTCACAGAGGTAGGCAAGTTTAGCTGTGAACTGTGCATTGGCATAATAATGTGCAAAAGGAGAATTTTCTCTCAGTGAGAAAAGATAGGACCTCATTCCTCAGTTCAAACAAACGCTTGAGGACCAGCCCTCTTGAGAGCCATCTCACCTCACTGTGATAGAGCAGCTGGACATGATCTGCTTCCAAGCCTTCACAAAGTTTGGCAAAAAATCTGGAGTTCACAGCATTATTTTTAATGAAGTTTATGGTTTTCACACTTACATCCATCACCTCATGTAACTCTGGTGACATATTTTTTTTGCCGCAAGGCTTTCACGGTGAAGAAAACAGTGGGTCCATTTAGCTTCTGGGGCACGATCAAGTATCTGCCTGACGACACCGTGATGTCTGCCTGTCATTGACGCTGCACCATCGCTGCACACCCCAACACAGTTCTGCCAGTCTAGGCCGTTATCTTTGAAGTAGTTATCCATGCAGCGGAAACATTCCTGAGCCGTAGTCCGTGTGGGTAGCTCTCCACAAAACAGTATGTCTTCGTGCAAACTACTGTCCCAGCGATAGCGAACAAAAACCAGGAGCAGTGCAGCATTTGTGACGTCAGTAGACTCGTCTAGTTGCAACGAGAAAAATGGGCTGCTTTTTATTCTTTCTAGCAACTGATGCTGTATGTCTGTGGCCATGTCCGCGATACGGTGACTAACAGTGTCGTTTGAGAGTGGGATGGTTAGCAGCTTTTTTTGCAGCAGCCTCTCCGATCATCTCACGGCACATATCTACAGCGGCAGGTAAAACCAACTCCTCCGCTATCGTGAATGCTTTCTTAGTCTGTGCCACTCGTCTGGCTACGAGGTAGCTGGCTTTCAAAGCGCATTTAGAATTTCCAGTCAGTGACACAACAGACCTTTTCTGCATCTGAAGCCCATTTTCTTTTCTCTTGAAAAATTCCACCGACTTTCCCACAAGCGATGGATGTTTGGTTTCTAGATGCCGCTTTAGTTTTGAAGGCTTCAGTGCTTCGTTGGATAACATTAGCCCACACTCCACACACTGGGCTCTCGGCTCTGCCTCGTCACCTCCATTCACAAATCCGTACTTAATGAAGTCAGGATTGTATTTGCGGCAAAATCTTGACTTTTGGGGCGGGGCTGGCGCAACTTTGGTCTCCCCTTTTTTTCCGCTTTAAAAAATTTCTCCATAAACTTTGCTACAGGCTACGGTTGACTGAGTGTCTTCTTCTGCTTATTAGCGATTGTTAAACAATTAACTGAGGCATTACTGCCACTAGTGGTGGGATCGTGTATTGTAACTGTCTCATGGATAACAGTGGTCATTCTGGTGTCTTCAATTGATAACTTGTTTGATCCCGCAGCCCTCGCGGCCCACAGGTGAAAAACGTAAAGTTTTTTGCGGCCCTCCAGGTGGCGCTCGCGGCCCAAGCGTGGGCCGCGGCCCCATGGTTAAGAATAGGTGATATAGACTACCTGTCACTGTGTCCCGCAGCTCTGCAAAGCGCACGATATGAAATAGTTATCTGATGAAATGATTAGTTACTACATTTCTATTGCTTTTTATGTTGAAGAACTTTTATGTTGTTTCTATTTTAATGTACTTTAAAGTTTAAATCACATTAAAAGCTTAATTTGTACATTGTGAATGATTGATGATGCTTTTATATACCGTCACCGTCACTCACAGCCGCTCGCACGTGTGTTCTGCACATGAGCCGCCCGCAGCCCAACATTAAATCGGTTAACCGACCATCGACAGCCTTAATCGACTGCATCTCTTATCGACAATTAATCGATCATCGATTAATCGTTGACATCCCTAATATATATACATACATACATACATACATACATACATACATACATAAATGTATATATATATTTATTTATTTTGACTTTAATTTAAACATGACCAAGTCATATCTCAGCCCATTAAAACAAAAAACAAAACAAAGCAAAAATTCTCTCTCTCTCTCTCTCTCTCTCTCTCCCCCCTCTCTCTCTATATATATATATATATACATAAATATATATATACATAAATATATATATATATATATATATATATATATATATATATATATATATATATATATATACTATATATAATATATATATTATTTTTTTTTTTTTTTTTTTAAATGTCAAATCAAGCACATCTGTCCCCAAAAACCTCATCGCATTAACGCAAAACATAATGAATGCAATATTTGAAGTATTTATACATCATGGTAATGTCTGTTTTTTTTATATAATACAATACTACAGTACTGAAAAATCTAATCAAGTATTACAACTGAGAATACGATTTATACACACACAAAAAACTGAGACACATCATGATAGTGAGAAGTTAGGATGAAGGGGTAGATGTGCATAACTGTCATGAAAAAATTAAAGAATATTTTAAATAACAATAATAATAATAACTGCTTCAGGAGACGGGCATCATTTTCATTTTGTACTTTTGATTTTGAGGTGAAACATGACCCACACATGTTTTTCAAGAGATTAAGCTATTAAGAAGTGAGGGATGTAAGATCTACCTGAAGCTCAGGTGTTCGTTGGTGTCCTGCAGCCTGGCCCTCTGCCCTGGAGCCCCTCTGCAGTGTGGAGCTTCCTCCTGAAGCAGGTAATGAGTTTTGCAATCTCTGCTGACACTCGCCCTGTGGCTGACAGCTGTAGTAGCTGACAGCATCCTGATAGCCACTATCAGAGTAAGAGTTCATCTGGGCAGAACTGTGAGAGTTCCCCACAGACCCTGAGAGAGACAGAAGTGCAGGTTAGACACCTCATAATAAAATTCAGAAATATTACTTTTAGGGTGCCTTTACACTAGAGGTTTTGTGTGGACCCACACCAGTTTGATTTCCATGCTTTATTCTGTAAAATTTAGCTTGAACAGGTGGTTTGGGTTTTAGTTCAAGTGAACAGTTTCGCAGCAAAGTGTGAAAGCAAATCTGTCCTAACTTGTGGAGGTAAACTGGTATTGATGACATTTAATTTGCATGTGTCTGCTATATAATGACATTTAATTCGCATGTGTCTGCTATATAATGACATTTAATTTGCATGTGTCTGCTATATAATGACATTCACACAGCTACTAATAAAGCTACTTGAACTGACTTTGGAAAGCAGCTCGTATTTTGGCTTCTCATGCATTTAATCTGTGTGGTGAATGTAACTTTTTTTTTGGAATATCGAAATTCAAGTTACAAGGGCAAAAATTTGCCACTAGTGCTCAGGGTGGTATTCATGTTGATGTCAGGAAAGAAGGCAGGAAGGAAGCCATCCAGACAGACAGACAGACAGACAGACAGACAGAGTAATGGTCAAAGCATTCAATACACTGTTAATATGCTGTCTACTTGTAGCAGGCTACTTTGTTACAAATACTGTGTTGGCCTTGGGTCACAGTACAAAACTGGTCACCAGCATCTTCTATTATCAACCTATTCATGTCTACTTCAGCATATGGAAAATGTTAGCTTAAATCATCAGATAAACTGGGACGAATATCAAAATAAAAAGCCAAAAAAAAAAAAAAATTTTTACTTTCAAGTCTGCATAAAATCAAAATTGACACTATTTGCTTGTTAGTGCACATTCCTAGTGAACAGTTAATCCAAAGTGCAGAGAAAAAAAAAAAAAATTAATGCATGATTTGATTGAAAAATCAATCATTTTCAATTAGAAGTCAATCCGTTGTATCTTTTTTAATGTTTAACTGCCACCAATGCTTTGTGGGACTATCATTTAAAATCAGCTGTGATAGTCGGGGACAGTTTTGGATTCCTCTATGATACACCATGCACTGGTACTGTTCTACTTACAGTTGCAAATATTTGGTTCAGCAGTGTAACTTCGTCCTCTAGAGGTGAAATAAAACCATTCACTGGACTGCTTCACTTCACACAGAGTTTGTTGTGAAGTGACAATGCTTTGTACATGAAGAGGGTCTAAAATTTAGCAGTGAAAGGCTAAGCTATGTACAGCATGCATTATTACAAAGTCATGGCACTACCAGGGGCATAGCCATCTTTTCAGAAGTGAGGGGGACAGAAATTACACATATTTCACACACACACATAAAACATTACAACATAACATTTCTGTAATCCATATAGCCTACCAGTCAACAGTTTTAAACAGTAAGATTTTTTTAATGTTTTTAAAGAACTCTCTTCTGCTCACCAAGCCTGCATTTATTTGATCCAAAGTACAGCAAAACAGTAAAATTGTGAAATATTTTTACTATTTAAAATAATAATTTATTCCTGTGATCAAAGGTGAATTTTCAGCATCATTACTCCTGTCTTCAGTGTAATATCCTTCAGAAATCATTCTAATATGCTGATTTGCTGATTATCAATATTTAAAACATTTTTACATTTAATACATTTTTTTCAGTATTCTTTGATGAATAGAAGGATCCAAAGATCAGCATTTATGTAAAATAAAAAGCTTTTGCAACATTATACACTATATCATTCAAAAGCTTAGAGTCAGTATAATTTTTATTTTTTGGAAAATAAATTATAAAAATGAATACTTTTATTTAGCAATGATTCTTTAAATTGATCAATAGTGATGATAAAGTCATCATTTTACAAAAGATTTCTATTTCTATAAATGCTGTTCTTCTGAACTTTCTATTTATCAAAGAAACCTGAAAAAAATTATACTCAGCTGTTTTCAACATTATCATAATAAGTGATTTTTTGAGCAGCAAATCAGAATATCAGAATTATTTCTGAAGGATCGTGTGACTGGAGTAATGATGCTAAAAATTCAGCTTTGAAATCTCAGTAAATTACATTCTGAAATATATTCAAATAGAAAACAGTTATTTTAAATAGGCTAGTAAAAATATTTCAAAATTTTACTGTTTTGCTGTACTTTGGATCAAATAATTGCAGGCTTGGTGAACAGAAGAGACTTCTTTAAAAACATTAACAAGCTTACTGTTCAAAAACTTTTGACTGGGAGTGGATACTATAGGCAACTTTAATTATTCTCTAATTACTAGCTTTTAATTGGCTAAGAAATCTATATATGCTGGACAATAACACATAATAATGATTTGTTTATATACTACAAACACTTTTTTATCACATAATAAGGCATAATAGTTTCTATACTGTAAGAAATGCTATGTCAATTAGAACTGCATTGTTCATATATTTTATTTATCACCTGCTGGAGATGACTTGAAAAACCATATATTGTCGCAATCATATGTTTAATGTCTTCGTGTTTCCAAAAGTTTCTGTTTTTCTGTGAAAACAACTGTTTTCATACAGCATAGCTGGATGCTTTTGTCCATATTAGGAATTTCCTGGTATGACTTTCTGCGCGAGAGCGCCCCCCGGCTTCGAGTATGAATGAAACACATACTGCATGAGTGTTTAGCTCTCCGTGACGTTAATCTCACCTTCTGGGTCCAAATAGAATATCAGGTCATGTGTAGACTATTCTGTCTCTTTGAGTTCAAAATCTATATCTATTCACACCAGCTCTTGAAAACCTCTATGCAAAAACACTTGACTGAAAAAGTGCGGGGGACGAATTTCTGTGATATTAAAAGTGGTAATCTACGCCCCTGGGCACTACAGACTGTCAATTACATACAGTCACAAATCAACCTACAAAGAATTATTTGGGAATTTGCTTAAAACTAAAATCTGCCATGTTTGAAGACAGAGAATGTCTTAATTTGCTGTTTTGAATAAAATGACAAATTACACTTTGTGCAATTCCAGTATGTTTTGGTTTTTAGGGTTGAAGGCAATCCAGGTTAATCATTTGTGGGGGGTTTTAGGACTCTCAACCATATTTTTGGCAAAGCCTGCTGTATAAATAGAACTGTACTGATCTGCTCTTTACTGTGATATAAAAGTTGTCATCAATTAATTCAAGATTAAATCACATTAGGGATCCCCCTTGGTTAAAACCGGGTTTATTCATTCACTCAGTGATTGCATACCTGCAGATCTCCAGGGAAGAGACATCTCAGAGGAGCTAAAAAAGGAACAAAAAGAAAATAAGTTTATTTATGTTTGTCACAGAAAATCACTGCCAAAGCTGTGGAATGTGATTTGAGAGCCACGCTGGGGGAGAATAACAAAATGTGTGTCTGTGTGTCAGTCAAAGCTTTCATGTCGACTTTGTCATATGAAAGTTTTGAAAACAATATTAAAGTTATTTTCCATGTTTAGATGGTAGAAAGTCATACAAATTAAGTGTAACATGAGGATGAGTAAATGAGGACGAGTAAAAAAAAACCCAACTAAATTAAACATATTATCAATAACTGAGCAGTACATCTAAACCAGCATACTGTGGAGAATTAAATGACACTTCACCTGCTCAATTTTGAGTGTGTTTCGCATCATCACTCCACCCCGAGATATATACAGTGTGTGTAAATCCACCAAAGCACAGGGAGCAATGCTGTTCAAAAGTATAAACACCCCACAGTTAGGGATGGTTATGTCCGCTCTAGGCCTATATTCAATGTATATATAGTCACATACTCCTTGCCGTAACGAGTACCTGCACAGCAGTGTCTGCATCAGTGCACAGACTAGTGGACCACACCTAATTTGAATACAAAATCAGCATTTAAAATGGAATAGAAAAGTGCAAGATTTCTGCTTGTCAAAAGTAAAAATCCCCTCACACAGGGACAGTTACTGCTCATAGGGCTGTGTGCCATATATTGATACCGTCACATACTCCTTGCTGATATTAAAGGGGTCTTATGATGCTTTTTTAAAGATCATTATTTTGTGTATTTGGTGTAACAGAATATGTTGACATTCTTTAATGTTCAAAAAACACATTATTTTTCAAACACTGTACATTATTGTAGGTCCTCTATGCCCCGCCTCTCTCAAACGCATCATTTTCTACAAAGTCCCTCCTTCCGACAACAGCGGTCACCTCTGATTGGCCAACTGAACCAGTGCATTGTGATTGGCCGATCACCGCAAGCACTCGTCGGAAATGTAATGCCCCTTTTCATAATCGCGAGCTTCATCTTTCAAAATAAATGTAAAGACAGTTAATAATGTTCTTAGTTTTACCATCAGTTCAAGCTTGAAAGGGGAACAGAATTGCATGACAGACACAGTGATGAAGCTTGTATGTGTTTGCAGTACACAAGCCACGGACGGTTAAGACAGCTGACTCCACTGTGTGACTGTCTCCTCTCTCTCACACACACACACACACACACACACGACGCGCAGATACTATTGGCAAAACTCGCATTTGAACATTCATTAGCAAATACTTAAACTAATAACAAAACATACTTACAGTAGCTGATTCAGAAGCACCAGATTGTTGTAGCAAAGTCAGAATGACCTCCTCTTCTAGGTTCACGATACGGTCGTACATAAAATGCGTTGCTGTTCTGTTGTAAGTAATCTTAAAGATTCCTAAATGCATCTACTTTCGGAATTCCAAATAAAGTGGTTTTGCTTTCTCCTAGATACACACAGCATCTCACTGACATGACTGCTTCAACACTAACTGGGGTTACTGAAACCACACCTTCTTTCTTTGCGTGAATATTTGGGCGGCAATAAGCAAATATTTCCACAAAGTGACGTAGAGTTGTGGGGGCATGTTTGAATGAGCCGTTTTAGGGGGCGTGGCAGAGTCTTAACTTTGATAAAGAATATCTCTTTGGATTTGAGACTTTAGTCTTTGCAACTTTTCAGATCTTCTTCATGCACCAACAGCTTGTAACACTCCAACGAGAAAGGAAAAATTGAAATCGCATCATATGACCCTCCCTTTAATATCTAAACAGTTTTAATGATTCTGCAGCATATGCACAGCCTGTTGGACCACACATAATTTAAATTCAAAAACAACATTTAAAATGGAACTGAAGTCAAGATTTCTGAAATTACTGACCAGAATATAAATAATATGGGCTACAACAAGGTTCATTCCAGCACACAAGCAAATATGCCTGATATCAAGACATGTGATCCCCCAATCAGAAGGAAACACGATGCATTAAGAGCCGTGGGGTTAAAACTTTTGGAATTTGAAGATCAAGGTAAATTGTACTTAATTTGTTTTCCGGGAAACATGCAAGTATCTTCTGTTGCTTCTGAAGGGCAGCAATAAATGAAAAAAAAAAAAAAAAAATCCTTCAACAAAATAAGAACGATCTGGACATCTTCTCCTGTTCAAAAGTTTTCTTAATGCATTGTGTTTCCTTCTGGAGCATCAGTTAATGTTTGAACCTTTTTTAATAGTTGTGTTCGAGTCCCTCAATTGTACTCGGTGTGAAAAGAAAACTCATACAGTCACTGTTGGAAAGGGTTCAGATCTGCAAAAGATGCTGGAAAACTGAAGAATGCGCAGGAGCTGGAGGATTTTTCTGAAGAACAGTGCTCTACTGTTCAGAACAAACAAGGGACTCATGAACAACCATAAAAAAAAATGTCTGAACTGTTAGAACTCTTGAGAACGCGCTTCACAGCAGCCTGCATCATCTTCTTCTTGTTGCTTTATGGCGTATCGCAGACTTATAAGTGCATTAGCATTGACACTCCTGATTGAGATTGTAGATCGAGTGTTAATGGGCCATTTGAGAGATAGGTGGCGGTAATGCACTTATAAATCTGCGATCCGCCACAAAGCAACAAGAAGAAGATGATGCAGGCTGCTGTGAAGCGCGTTCACAAGAGTTCTAACAGTTTGGACATTGCGTGAATCAGAGGTAAAAAAAAAACTATATAAATACTGTTTCAGTTTCTTGCACAGACCGATCGCTTTGTGTCTTTACTCATCAATGCATCGTCATGAGCTGCAGGGTTTAATTTGGATTTTTCTGTGCATGTTTTTTCTCTCTCATAGATTCTGTTACCATTGCCAAGCATTGTATGAGAGAAGCTAAAAATCATAATTTGTGTTCTACTACATAAACAAAGTCACCTACATCTTGGATGCCCTGGGGGTAAGCAGATAAACATAAAATTTTCATTTTTGGGTGAACTAGTCCCTTTCAGAACCAAGGGTTCACAAACTTTTGAATGGGGTTGGTATTTTTTTTTAGCTATTTTTTTTTTCTTGTGGACTAAATGTAAACATCTTTTATGTAAAATATCTTAGGACAGAACTAAATTAAAAATAACATGCATGTTGTATGATCTCTATTATTTTGTTAAAATTATTCACATTTTCACAGACTCTGCGTGGGGTTCCCGAACTTTCGCATGCCACTGTACAACTGCTTATGTTTTAATAGGAAAACATGATAATCTGGCAATGCTGAAAGAGTGGCTATATTACTATGTTTCAGCTTTTGAGAGAAGTTTATTTATTTATTTTAGCAGTTTTAACAATGACAAACTACACAATTTTCAGTGAAACTCTGACTGCCCAAAATCTGATGTCTGGCTCTGACAAAAAAATCTGGCCAAAAAAAGAAAAAAAGAAAAAAAAATACAGGTAGATACATTTGTTGTGCTTCACGCAACATCCACCAGGTGGCACATGGAACAACATACTGTAGCTCAACACAGTAACTGGGCCAAATCAGACTGTTCTTGGCCACTTCAGCTTCACAATGGTCTGGAATCAATCTTTAAATATGCCTAGGCTTACAGATTACATAATGGGCCCTATTTTAACGATCTAAACGCCAAGTGTAAAGCGCATGGCACAGGTGCACTCAGGGCGTGTCCAAATCCACTTTTGCTATTTTAACGACGGAAAAATGGTTGGCACGCCCGGGCACATGGTCTAAACGGGCTGTCCCTATTCTCTTAATGAGTAATGGGTGTTTTTTGGGCGTAACGTGCAATAAACCAATCAGAGTCTCATCCTCCATTCCCTTTATGAGCCAGCTGCACTCGTGCCATGATGGATTTGCTATTTACACGGCGGAATTTGCCAAGCGCAAAGACAGAACACGTCTCCAAGATGAAATGGAGCTGCTCGTGTGCGAGCAAATAGATAGCCTAATTCTGATACATGACTATCCATTATGACATGTAGGCATTTTTATATTTAATTAGCCTACAAAAAATGTTTATGCATTGCAATCCTTTCATTTTTAATATTTGTTTGTGTGCTGCTGTGCGTCCCTGTGTTTAATAAGCAGCGTGTACACGCGTTGTGGACCCGCCTATACTAACACGCTCTTTAAATAACAAAGAAAAAACATTGCGCCAAACTTTAGACCAGGTTTGAGTTGGTCTATGGCGCAGTCTGTTTTCATCTCCTTAAAATAGCAATGCACCAGTAATGCGCCTGAACACACCTCTTTTTTAGACCAGCACACCCATGGGCACACAAATGGGTGCAAATGCATTTGCTAATTAATCGACGTGGCGCTGGACGGGAAAATGCACCGGGTGTATGATAGGGCCCAATATGTTTAACATAAACAGTGTCTGAAAATGTGTTAACTGCAATTATTGTGAGAAAACAAAAAATTCCCAGTATAATATGAAAAACAATTTACATGGGAAAATCCATTTACGTGTCACTCCAAGAGTGTAATGCAGTGCATCACGTTATGTGTTTTGTAAACATGCGATTCATAGCTCTCTGCAGGTATTGACAACATACTGTTTGCAAAAATATTACTCATTCAACTTAAGCACTTGATTATTCAATTACAATGACAAGAGTGTTGCAACAGTCGCATTACTACTTCATGCATATTATGTGTGCAGTCACAGTTATTTTTGTAAATATTTATGTCTTTTCAAAGTGAGTTTTTTTTAAGGGCTTTAAATTGCATTTACTTAAAATTGTTGTTGCAGATAGCTTATAATACTGAGATAGTTGTACAGATGAACAAGTTTGTGTCAATCATTCTTAGAAAGTTACCAGTAGTTCTCTTACAACAAAGTATTAATAATATAACGGCAAGGCAAATATTTGTTTCCTTGATTTATTTAATGAATGCTATTTAAAAAAAATGTAACTGTAATTCTACCTCCGCTCACATACTCTGCTTTCAGGTGGCAAAGCTCATTTTTAGGGCTGTAGCTTCATTATATTATACATATTTTATCATACATATATTATACATTACATATTAATTTTGTTTTACTTTAGCGGTTAGTGATACCTTATTTAAAAGAAGTTTTAAAAAATTTGTTAAATCTATAACTGTTTTTGTTGAACAACACATTTCTTGAATCCTCTGGAATCACATAATGATTATTTTATTTTATTATATAAAAAGTGTATTAAAGACTTTTAAGTTGCTCTTCTTTTGGCATGATAATTATGTTTTGGTGGAAAGTTGGCCCTTTGGAATATGGAAATTGCTGCGGCTACATTTTGTAATTTCTACTCTGTTGTTCTTCTAAAGTTATGTAAAAGCAAACTATCAGTGGTCAGCGGGGTAATGCCGTAGTTGTGTTGTGTGTTTGTATGTGTGTGTGTGTGTGTGTGTGTGTGTGTGTGTGTACCCGCCACTAGCAGCTCCTGGGGATTCTGAACTCAGTCGGCATCGTTCCAGCTGATTGGCCACAATCTGTCGCTCCACCTCCAATTCCCGAGTCAAACGCTCAAACTGCAGCTCCTAAACACAATACACACACTCAGTCTCTGTCTCTGATGAAGAACAGCATCATGATTGAGACTCCAAATGAAAGGCAGCAGTAAACACACGCACTGCATCTACCATAGTGCAACCTAAAAAATGCTTTAAAATGCCCTCAACAAAAACTAAAAGAAATGACGTCATGTACACGCACCCTAGTGTAACTGTAAGTTCTGTCCTGCAGCACTGAGGAGGTAATGCACTGCTCTAAAAGGTGACAACTATAAATTCTCAACACACAGAGAGAGCAGCACTCTAGAGGCCAATCAGAGCTTTACACTCCCACAGTCCCCGAAAAGGAAATTAGCAGACCTGATCCACTCAACTCAAACCCTGTCAGACCCTGCATTTCAGTGGGCCTTTGACTGTAGCAGATGTCCAGTATTTACCATATTTGCACCACAAGCGGTTTCTGAAAGGTATGAATACAGACACTGAATTTACAATAAACATCACATTGTCAACTGGCTGATTAGCCTAGCCAGCAAGCATGAAGAACGTCAACTCAGGGCTGAATCTCATCTGCTAATCTCATACATTTTTGTTCAATAATATTTTTTGATTATCATTTAGAATTTTGGGGGGATTTTATGACACTACACTGTATTTATACAATTATTTTTGTAAGATATTTTTTCCATTAATATGTTTTTTTTCACAGTGGAGGAGCTTGAGGAAGTGACTTCAACTCGAGATCTGATAAACCTACAGCCTAGTAGTGTTTAGAAGATAAGTATGAATGGAAAACCCAAATTATGTTGGTGGAGCTGAGTAGAAGGAGGGAATCCCAAACAGCTGATGCCAGGGCAAGGTGAGCACTGCTTATGGCAGTTAATCGAAAGATTAACAAAACTGCATTTAGAAATTTTATATAATAATAAAATTAGCTAATTAGTTAACAATTAGTTAAATGTGAAAATACATTTTACTGATAAACAAAAATGATGTCGCGTAGTCCGTTTGCTTTTGATAACAGATTACTATTTGCTTATTATGAGCACTAGAATCTGTTAGAATAATCTGTTTTAAGCATATGACCAGTTAGTCTGTTTTGTGTTACAACATTCCTGTAAATGTAATTCACAGATGGGGGTTTTGTTTATTGTGAATGAACATGCATGTGCTGATTGGCTGCACTGGGGGGATTTGGAACCATCCCACCAATGTCTTATGGTCTCTTTGAAGGCAGAAAAAGAATAACTGGCAAAACAGAACATCTGGTGCATTACCATGACAAAATTATTGAAAATATATCGGAGATATCATCTTTGTGCCAGTCTAATCTTTGGAATATTAGCAGTTTGTTATGTAGTGATCATCCCTTCAGTTCCTCTCTGATCCTCAAAAGATGTGTTTATTTACTATCTAACATAATTAAATGGTAGTGGACTGCATATATTTCAGGATATTCAAACACACTATTCCCCAAAAGGTACCTCCTTTTTATGTATCTGAAGTTAAGGTTTTGTGATGAAAGAAAAGATGTAGTTCAAAAGGTAACATCAGAGAGCTGAAGTCTGATCCTTGTCTTTTATTGTTTCGATGATTCCTCTTACAAGTTCACATTAGTTCAGACAAGGCTGCTAATGTCTAGCTTCACTGCTGCTTAAAAAAAAAATTGATCACAGCAAGGATCATTTGGGCAGGATACATACTGTCACCTATTTAGAGCTTTCAGTTACGTGACTAGCATGGAGACCTGGAGGGCAAACCATCCACAGAACTGCAGCATAAGCCTCTCAATTTTCCATCTGTATCAAGCCATGAATACTCAGATCACTTCTCAAAAGAAGGAAAACAAAGACCTGTCAACAAACTGCAAGGTTTGGGCACTTGTAATCTCTATACAGCATCTATCTCTGATCTGACACATTGGCTGCATCTAAAAATCACACACTAAGTAGGTACAACATTTGATCGTTCAAACAAGCGAGTACATACTTCATGACTGTTAGAAAAGTACATTCTATATGGTATGAATGTGTGGTGTATGAATGAAATTCAGACGTACACCTGCAATGCCATGTCATGCCAACAAGGACAGCAAGGTGATGACCAACTAAGCTCGTCCCGGTCATGTAGGTTTATGTTTTACAACATTAGGAAAAACTAAACTAGCCCAAATAAGCCTCTGCAGATGATCCAGAATGCAGCTCAATCAGCCAAAGAGTGTCCGCGTCAAACCCCTCCTGCTCCAAGGCCACAAAATCTAATTTTTAAGGGGGTCATGAACTGGCTTTTTTGTTATTTGACACTGTTGTCTGAGGTCCAATTATGACATTCGGATGGTTTTTACATTCAAAACCATCCAAATCAATAAGTAATAGGCAATTTTCTATTCTGATTTTGAGGTAGGGCTGTGCGAAATGGACAAAAAAAACTATCACGATTATTTGATCAATTTTGCGATTTCGATTTTAATCACGATTTTGACACACAGACATGCAGTCATAAATGCATTCAGTACAAATTTGAAAACATACGAAGTCAAAAAATACCCCTAAGTTGTCAAACAAAATGTCAAAATAAAATAAAACCCCTTTTTTTTTTTTTTTGCCATGCATTGGTCATTAGAGCTCTTTATCAAAAGGTTGTAACATGTATACTCGGTGCAGAAGGCAGCAGCAGACGTTATTGTAACCCGCATATAAAGCACATTAAAAAATAATGCGCGAGCGCAAAGTCATGCAGATTTCCTTTGTTTTGTCACAAAACCAGACACCTGCGTGCTCAACCACTAAGTAAAGATGTCAAAAATCCAGAGTCGCGGCGTCAGAGCAGATCTACTGGAGGGGCATGGATCATCGGCGGGGGGGGGCACCCTGTCGTTTGATAAATATTTTTTGAACGGCATTGGCCAACATCATAGTAGCAGGAATCCAAACTAAATCTGAAAGATCTATATAGAATGACAATGAACGATTTAGACTTGGTTTTTATAGAAGACAGCGCTGTAATTTGCTGTTTGGCCGACCGGATACGGCAAGAGTCAGTTAGCTCCAATGATCAAAAAAACCCTAGAAAGCTCCAAAAAATAAATGACGAAATAAAAGGCCTTTTTTTTGCTCCACTCACCGGTCTCGAGTCCCACGGAGGAGATTGGGAGGATACAAAAGAGGAGCGCCATGCCTGGGTTTTATTTTGTGTTTGGTTTTTGTTTGTGGTCATAGAGGGGCTGTCGCGCTGTTTTATCATTTAAAGTTTTATTTGAATGTTCGCCGGTGCTTCTTCCCGTGATTATGGAGTTTTTTATATTATTACAAGAATGTCATTATATAATTTTTTAATGTTATTTTTAGGTGATTCCTAATGAAAGATACGATTGTTATTGTTCAGAATACGATTCCATATAAGTTAGTTCACAGCGACCCTCAAGTACTCTAGCCCTATCCTCGCGTTCTACGAGTTCAGTAGCCTACAATTTTTGGGAAACGCGCGAGGAATTGCCTAATGTAACCTTGCAGAGAGCGCTTTTAAGAGCGTAGGCTACAGTATCGGGAAAACCCGGCCCAGTGTAAACAACAGAATGACAGAAAATAATAATATTGGTGCAAGGAGAATGAACAAGGGGTGTTTATTTGGGCTGTTGTCGGCCACAGTACACACCCCGCAAGAGAAGCGCGTTTTAAAACCCTTACACACACACAGGGCGGAGCCTCTTTTCAGATCCAACTCGAACATCCAATAACAGTTCGCAACACAAAAATGAATAAAGTGCAACATTAAACATTAAGCACATTGTTATACAAACACAACAACATTTTGAACATGCTACACTATAAATATAATATAGGCTAAATACAAAAACATAAAATAAAAAGGCCTACGAGCAATATATTTTTTATACAAACAAATTACGACGACAATAATAAAACACCGAATCCAGTTTTGAAGCTTTAAAATCGCATCAGCAGATGTTTCTTTAAGGCCTTTTGATATCATCACACAAATGTGCACAAAACATTCGCAGAACACGCGTGTCTCTGATTACAGGCTGCAGAGGTTTTAAACCATTTTCGTAAATCCTGCTATAATATCTTTAAATGGATTTTCGCGTGCTGCAAATCAAAGAGAGCGTGCGTGCGATTCCCCAGTCTTTTTAAACAGTTTGAACATTTAATATGTAACTAAAAGGGATATTTAATTTTTTTCATCAATGACCGCTCACTCGAATGCCCCACCACACTGCTCCTCTCACTCACTCTCTCTCTATTCTCATGCGCTAGATATTCATTCTTTTCGCACCTCTCGATTTCTAAACTTTTCTGTTCACATCTTTTTCCGTGTGCAGTGTGACGCTCTGATCCATTAACATGGGCTCGGAAAAAATACGGAAAATTGTGCTATAAAGCGATTTAGAAATCGCGCACGCTCAAATCGTGATTTTATTACGATTTCGATTAATCGCACAGCCCTATTTTGAGGTCGGCTCAAGAAACGCTGGGTTTTTATGGGCGTGTCGCATTGAAAACTTGGAAGTGAACGCCCACTGCTATTATTGGATAATAGTTTTACATAGTAAACTAATTTTCTGTGTGTCAGTTTGACAAGCTACGACCTTCATAGTTGGAGCCTTCTGTATGACTTTGGTTAGACACATACACGTAATCAGGGGTCTCATTTATAAATGCTGCATACGCACAAAATGGGCATAGAAACATGCGTACGCAATTTTCCACGCACATATTGTGATTTCTAAAAAATAAACTTGCCGTAAATATGAACGCACCATACGAACATTCTAGACCATGCGTAAGCACTCTTTTTCCTGGAGTGAAAAAAGTAATTAAGTAAACAGTTTTCATGTCGATATACACATTTACATTAAATACTCCACTCGCATTAATGGATATAAACACTAAAATTACATAATTTTACAAAAAACTTAATTACATAATTTTATTAACAATAGGCTACATAATTTTCCTGTGGTATGTTGTTTTAATGACAGCGAGGAGTAATAATTAATCTTTAAACTAAACTACAGATCACATGTTATGAGAATTATTTTAGTGAGAACAATGATCAATGATGCCCACTTACTTTGATATTATGATGGACACTGCTGGATTCAGTGGTCGAACGGTCCATTGTCCGGTATAGGACCAATGATAATAGCTTACTGTACAACCACAGCTGCACGGAGGTGTTGATGTGTTGTGAAGGCATCTCAACATAATGAAAAATACCACTATATTTGAAGGATATAACTAGGAGAAAACGGTAAGATTTGCACATTTCCTTTTTAAAATACTTTGTCAATGACGAGCCGAATCAGACAATTGTATTTACACTGCAGTAAATATGGACTTATCTGTTTCCACTAAAAATAGCTAAAAGATGTTCATCAGCAAAACTGCATACATTTAATCAGATTTTTTTAAAACAATTGAAATACTATTTGTCCAGTGGAAAAGAATGAGATAACTCTATTCTAAAATATATCTGAAAACATCTGGATATTTTCATATATATTATTAAACATAACAAGGATACTGGATAATTTTTAGCAATAAAAATGAATGTGTATGGCACAAATGGCATTATAGTCCCCATCTCATATTTCCTTAATGTCTCGGTGTTAAACATCGTGTCACGTGCATGAGAATATGCATGGAAATGACATGCAGATGAGGTTATGCATAGTAAAATTAGGCGTTGTAACAGCATGTTTATTGCTTGGTCACTCGATCCGGTTCAGCACCACTTATGTTATTTCCTTACAATGTCATGAGTGAATCAGTGTGAGTGGGTACAGGGTTAGGCGTTGATATTTTTGTGTTGATGTTGTTTTGTGCCTATGTTTTGTTATATTTTGGATAGTTACATTATATGGTGTTGCGTTTGGTACTGGTGTCAATAAAAGCTTTTATTTCAGTAACAAGGACATTTTCAGTTCTAAAAAATTACAGGATATTCTTTTAGTATGATGACCTCTTATTAAAAGCTCAAGTTAAAGTTGATTTTTCAATTCATGAACACTTTAATGTTTTGACACTGGCTTTCAGGACTCCACCTGGAAAGTGAAAGTGAAAGTGAAGTGACATTCAGCCAAGTATGGTGACCCAGCTCCTCCCCACCTCACTACTACAACTGTGCGCTCCCTCCCGCCAGCTCAGGTGACTGAATGAGCAGTGCCTTGCTGCTCCTTCACAACAAGGCAAAAAAATCAATCTCCAAAACCTTCACCCTCTCGGTTCCTCCCTGGTGGAATGAACTGCCAACCTGCACTCAAAAAGCTGAGGCCATCACATCTTTCAAAATGAAGAGAAATCTTTTGTAAGTCGCTTTGGATAAAAGTGTGCGCTAAAGGCATAAATGTAAATGTTATCATTGTCATGTGCCTCATGGCGCCATTTGCGTTACTTCACTGCCATTCATAACTCCTCTCCTCCTTAAATCATGTGCACTTCAGATTCGGAGTGGAAGTAGTAGGTAAATCGGGTACATGTCTGTTTGAAACATGGCGGCAATACATTTATAATACATAATATATGTATTTACGCATCTATCAAGATATATAATACATGGCTATATCTATATAGAGACATCAGTGAGCACAAAGTATAGTGAATACTTTCACTACTTTCACTCATATTTAGTTGTGATGCCATGTATAAATAAGCGACAGAAATGAATAAGTTTAATAATTTTGAATTCAGTTGTAGTAATTTGGGATTATTGGTTCAAAATATATTTCTTCACAGTAATTATAACCCATTAGTCTTCTGGGTTGTTATGTCACGGCTGCAGCACTCTACGTGCAGAGTAGTGGGTCCCCAGGACCAGGAATGCAAACCACTGCCTTAAAAATGTGTTACCCAAGAGCTGAGAGCCAGAGTTCTTTGTCAATGTATCAAAATGACACAGTCAGCACATTCACGCAAGGACACAAGATGACACCTTTTTTTGAGAGACAATCACCCAGTTGCAAAGCATACAACTTAAAAGTGCACATACTAACACAGTGAACAAAACAACACAATGGTATGCATCTACCGAAGGTATGGTTGGCCAGGTTTGATCAAAAGCATATCAGTGTGAATAAATATATATTGCACATAAAGGACTTCAGCAGAAACCTAATATGTCATGAACATAATGCACGTATCATGGAAATGGAAACAGTTATCTCAGAGCACCAGCTCTTCAGTCTTTAACTATGGAGGATCTGACACAATAACCATTAAAGTAATATTCCAATATAATAAAAGGAAAGTAAAGAATTAATAGAAGGATGTGATATTTGATTTTGGATGAAACATACAATATATCACATTCTGCAACAGCTCTGATTTAAGTGATCAAACTAAATCTCTTCCAAAACCTCAGGGCAAAACCCTGAGATAACATGACAAGAAAAGCAAGAAAAACTAGTAAAGAGCAAGACACCAGTAAACTCACTGTGACATCGCTCGTCCCAGCCTTTCTACAACTCTGCGCTACAGTCACAGGAAAAGATGTCCCTCTCTCTCTTTCTCACTCCTTCCCTGGATAAACTGCTAGATGGGTGGTTTACAGTCTGAGGGCTAAACTGTCTAAACGCTGCTCAATTAAACAAGCTTCTCTTGTTCTCTCCTCTCCTTTCTTTTAATTTGAGAGAGTACTTCAACAAAACGAGTGAAAGTTTCCAGGAAATTCCTTTTAAAGGAAGAGGAAATGACATTGGCCAGGTATTATCCAATAGAGATTTATTTCCTGTTGACACTAGTCAACAGTAGAGGGAGAACGGGAAGAGAGTATGACTTTTCCCTCAGCTTTTCACACTTAAATCACCTAGTGTCTTTTTTAACCCTGGTATAAAATAGCCCTTGCCTATCTTGTTCCATGTTTCACAATATTCTTAGTTGTGGAGTCAGGTTTTGTAATTTCACACTTTATACTCTAAAACCCAGGTTAACATACCTATACATTTACAAAATTAATAAGCAGGCATGTGATCAACCTACAGTCGTGGCCAAAAGTTTTGAGAATTACATAAATATTAGTTTTCAAAAAGTTTGCTGCTAAACTGCTTTTAGATCTTTGTTTCAGTTGTTTCTGTGATGTACTGAAATATAATTACAAGCACTTCATACGTTTCAAAGGCTTTTATCGACAATTACATGACATTTATGCAAAGAGTCAGTATTTGCAGTGTTGGCCCTTCTTTTTCAGGACCTCTGCAATTCGACTGGGCATGCTCTCAATCAACTTCTGGGCCAAATCTTGACTGATAGCAACCCATTCTTTCATAATAACTTCTTGGAGGGTGTTTTGGTACCATTCTTTATTCATGGCTGTGTTTTTGGGCAGAATTGTGAGTGAGCCCACTCCCTTGGATGAGAAGCAACCCCACACATGAATGGTGTCAGGATGCTTTACTGTTGGCATGACACAGGACTGATGGTAGCGCTCACCTTTTCTTCTCTGGACAAGCCTTTTTCCAGATGCCCCAAACAATCGGAAAGGGGCTTCATCGGAGAATATGACTTTGCCCCAGTCCTCAGCAGTCCATTCACTATACTTTCTGCAGAAGATCAATCTGTACCTGATGTTTTTTTGGAGAGAAGTGGCTTCTTTGCTGCCCTTCTTGACACCAGGCCATCTTCCAAAAGTCTTCGCCTCACTGTGCGTGCAGATGCGCTCACACCTGCCTGCTGCCATTCCTGAGCAAGCTCTGCACTGGTGGCACTCCGATCCCGCAGCTGAATCCTCTTTAAGAGACGATCCTGGCGCTTGCTGGACTTTCTTGGACGCCCTGAAGCCTTCTTTACAAGAATTGAACCTCTTTCCTTGAAGTTCTTGATGAACCTATAAATTGTTGATTTAGGTGCAATCTTAGTAGCCACAATATCCTTGCCTGTGAAGCCATTTTCATGCAACGCAATGATGGCTGCACGCGTTTCTTTGCAGGTCACCATGGTGAACAATGGAAGAACAATGATTTCAAGCATCACCCTCCTTTTAACATGTCAAGTCTGCCATTCTAACCCAATCAGCCTGACATAATGATCTCCAGCCTTGTGCTCGTCAACATTCTCACCTGAGTTAACAAGATGATTACTGAAATGATCTCAGCAGGTCCTTTAATGACAGCAATGAAATGCAGTGGAAAGGTTTTTTTGGGATTAAGTTAATTTTCATGGCAAAGAAGGACTATGCAATTCATCTGATCACTCTTCATAACATTCTGGAGTATATACAAATTGCTATTATAAAAACTTAAGCAGCAACTTTTCCAATTTCCAATATTTATGTAATTCTCAAAACTTTTGGCCACGACTGTAGATCAGTGTGATCAGCTTTTTTTTGTATTATTATTATTATTATTATTATTATTATTATTATTATTATTATTACTACGGGGCAAGCACCTAATTTATCTCTTCTTCTTTTTCATTTTCTTTTTTTCTTCTTCATGAGTGTATGGCAGTCCACAGAACTGCTTGCAGGAGAGTTATGAAATTTAACACAGAGCAGTGTTAATTTTGGCAGGCATTTTTGATTTAGTCTTAGTCTTAGTCTTGAGACGAAAATGCTTAATAGTCTTAGTCACATTTTAGTCATTTGAGTCTTTCATAGTTTTAGTCTAGTTTTAGTCGACGAAAAGTCATTGCATTTTAGTCAACTTTTAGTCACTACTTTTAGTCAATAGTTTTTAGCCAAACTGTAGTTACCAAAATTTATCTTGGTAGCTATATTTTATATGTAGTTTTCAAATTAAAATAATCATTAATTGTTCTCTCTTTAGACCAAATCAATTAATCTTATGAGAAATTTGAATCAAGGACTGAATTTGGAAAATCTTGAATAAATTATGTACAATTTTCATTTTTGGGTGAACTTTCCCTTTAAGTGAAAAAGGAGCAACTTCTTTATATATATATATATATATATATAAAGAAGCACAATAAGACAAATACAATAGAGATACAAATTAAACTCATTTTTCAGATACTGTAGGTTTTACTTCACGTATACATTTATTTATCATCTTTTGTTGGTTAACATTAATGACAGATAGGTATTTAATTTGGAATGCTGTCCTTTTAAGACGGAAGGTATGCATGAAATACTGACACACGTTCAGTTTTCACCCACCTGTTCACGTTCACTTAATCCATAACCTACTGTATTTACGTGAGATACTCTCTACACGATAAACATTTGGACTGCTGTGTGTGTATTTGAGTGCTGAGAACTGATCGCGCTCTGTACAGTTTATGAGAACTGAGTAATGTGGAGGGTGCGCGCGCGAGAGAGAGAGCACTTCTATCAGCGTGATTTCGCCTATCCCGCCTTCACTAACTTTAAGTTAATCGACTAGTGACTCCCGGGAAAAACGGGCCGTTTGGTTACCTCATCCCTACCCCTTCGGGTGCTGAGGCCATTGTTTCAGATCGCTAGTTCGCGTTTTATTAGTTTATCCATCCACTGCGGCTGCTGTACTGATATGCAAACAGCCCTTATCTGATCGCAATCCAATGACGCACATTTTGAAAGACAAAAGCCTATAGACCCCTTAATCGCCTACGTCACTGTGACGTCACCGCTCTAGCTGGAGGCAAAACATAAGGAAGAACTCATAGCAGGCGTGGTAAAAGTTTGAGGTTTTGACTTTAAAATGTCGTATTGTTGTGTTTTTGGCTGCCAGAATAGAAGGAACAGCACTTTTGGTTCAAAAACTAAAGTTTTCACCGGATCCCGGCCGACATTCCTTCACAGAAATCAAGAAGACAATTGTGGTTGAATGCAATACGGCGTACAGACTAGACAGAGAACGACGATCATAAATAATGCTCGTGTTTGCAGTGCACACTTCATATTAGGTAAAATAATAATATATGCATATGTACTGGTGTGTTGGTTTTATTTAGTACAAATCAGCAAGTTTATGTTTTATAGGTGAAAAGTCACCAACCTTCAGCGCACTAGCTATCTTAAATGTTAAACAAACATACAGCGATAGATGTGTGTGCCATCCTTTGAATGGTCTCTTAAAATAATCCACATTGCTAATCATAGTTAGCCCAGCGATATGTTACATTAGACAATAAGCCTTGACAAAATTCCCCAAACCACCCGAAAGTAATTCATATGTTGTCTAGGAAATATCCAAAACCTGGTTAAAATGTTTCCAATGAGAACAAGATACAAGAACTACACCAGGCTTAGCTATAAATAAATAAATAAATAAATTAGGCTACTGTAATGTTATCCACTCGTCATTATATTTTGGTCAGATAACCAGTTTGGTCAGTGAACTGAGTGATCAACTGAATCAATTGATAAATGTATGCTAACTCCCACTTTTTTTATTATTATTTTTTTTGTCACGGACCCGGAGAGTCAGTGACTGTACATATTCGGACAGTTCCGAACCTTCTTCTGCATCCATGTTTAATAAATCCCTCCTAAAACGTGCTAGTTTACGCTTGTCAACATTGCGTCCGCGCCTCTTTTTGCCTCCAGCTAAGCCCCGCCCACCCGGAGACGTTGCAATGTTTACAAACTTTTAAGGGGTCTATAGGATGCATTTTGAATGTCCGGTAGTCCTCAAATAACATTATAGTCCAGTCTCGTCTAGTTAACGAAAACGCGGCATACATTTCGTCATAATTTCGTCATCAGTTATTATTTTTAGCTCGTCAACGTCTCGTCTTAGTCACAGAAAAAATGTTCGTTAACGAATATTTTTCGTTGTCGTCTTCGTTAACGAAATTAACACTGACACAGAGATAGAGGACAGTAAAAAAAAAAAAAAAACAACAACAAACAAAAAAAACCTTTGGCAGACTCTCTATAGCACTACCATCAGGCCAAATTTGCACTTATGTTTATGCTAGTACCTTCTTGGCTCATGCCAAACTGAAAAAAGGTGGGGCTTTTTTTTCCTTGGTTGTCTTGTGATTGTTCTGATTGTACTACTGTGATGAAATGACTTGTGTTGTTGTGTTTTTAATACACACCCACTGGTAAAAATAAATCTGTCTATCTGTCTATCTGTCTATCTATCTATCTATCTATCTATCTTAAAGAGCTGATAAAACATCACAATAATCCACAAATAATAATAATAATAATAATAAAAAAAGAAAAGAAAACAAAGCTGTGTATTTGTAATTAGTCCATCTTCTAGAACTTTTAAATTTAAACTGTTTCTTCTGGCCAAAAAACAAGTCTATAATCCATAATAATGCTTCCTCCAGTGAAAAAGTCCCGTTGTCCTCTCATATCAAAATCCACAGCCATATTTGTTTAGATTTTGCTTGTAAATGCTGCTTAATATGTGCATATTTCTCTCCTCTTTCAGACAATTTTTTTTTACTTTTTTTCACTGGAAAGCATTACTACGGACAAATGACTTGTATTTTAGCTGGAAGCAGCTTTAGCCAGTTTAAAGTTCATCTTAATGAAGAATTTGTTTATTACAAACATGCAGCTTTTTGACCGGAGGGTTACAGCTGTCAGGAAGTGTAGAGGCTCTTGCTTTGAATGACATCAGCGGCCACAGGGCATCAGTAGTTTCTCTGCGCCTAGTAGTGGGTTTCTTAGCCTTAACTTTGGTTTTTGTTTAGATTGATTGATTGATTTTGGTTTAGATCAGGACTCTGGGCGAGTTCTTGGCTTCAAGGAACTGTTTTACCCATTTTGCAGTGTGACAGGGCATTGTCCTGCATGAAAATTGCAGGCTGATTGGGAGATGCTTGCAAGGACTGAACAGCACTGAACAGGCAAGCAATTCCAGCTGCAGTGTTGAACCGATTCCCCACTGAGGGTCTCCACATTATCCTGTCCTCTCATGCATTTGACGACCAGACTTTTTTAGGTGGACTTAAACGTGTGTCATCATAAAGATGCAATATTCTAGAAATCACAGATTTGGAACAACCAACTTCTCTTGCAATGGCTGAAAGGGTCATCCCTTTAGCCTTTATCTGGACAACCTCCTGTTTTCAGTCACCTTAGAGTGGCCCAGCATCTTGCAATCTCAGTAAAATTTGAGGAATGCTGCCAGTAAAACAGGGTTTATCATATAATTAAGGAAATTAGCACAAGGTGCCAGATTAACGCCAATAACTTGGAGGTATCTGTAAATGTCCTCTAATTTTTATCAGAGTTCTTTTTCAAATATCTCATTAAAGTTTTTTATACTGTGCTACGGAATACAATTAATTTATGAAATGTGCTAAAAAACTGCCCTCCTACTCCTGTTAGGATAACTTCAAACAGGACAAAGCAGTTGTTCTCTATTTTTAAGCTCCACTGTATTTCTCAGGTCTGAAAAATACAGAAAATCGTACAAATATGGAAAAAAAAAATTGCATCCTTGAATAATGTTGCCTATAGAAGTACCCTAGCACCCAACATCTTTAAATCAATGCTTTTCAATCTAGAAAAAGTTTCAGCACTTTATGATAGTTAACTCCAATATTAAAATTCCCTCATCAGTTACTCACCCTCATTTATCATTCCAAACCCTTTATGACTTTCTTGCTTCTGTGAAACACAGTTTTTGGTACAATTGACTTCAGTTGTATGGATAAAAAAAACAAAAAACAAAAAAAAAACCCAATTCACTATATAACAATACAGAAACAAAATGTGTGTGAAGAAGGTTCTTACCTGTTCTTTGACAGAAGCCAGAATGTTGGTTGCAGTGTTGTCCGACTCCATGCTGTGAAGCGCTGGCACGGCACCTTGCTGTGTGCCTGGGCTTGGCTTCGGAGCTGGCATTCCTCCTGTCAACACATGACACATGCCTGTGATTTGAACATTCACAAGAGCTTATGGAAGCAGTGGACGGACTGGTTTAGATCATACAAAAAAAATACACTAAACGCCAATATTTGGCGCTAAAATGAAATGAACTAAATTTAAAACAATGGATTCCTATAGAGTTGCTACTGATTCCATTCTATCATATTGCATGTTTAAAGCTAAAACACTTTAGAATATTAGCAGTCAGAAAGAGAGATCTGTGAAATATTATCAGTAAGAAAATGTAAGAAAAAAAAACCCAACAACCTGGAATTAAAAATAAACTGTAGCTATGACCTTTGAACTCTACAGATTAGAGCAGAATCTCAAAAATGACTCTATAATAAAATGCCTGAATATACGCAATTCATAAACTGGGGAGTAATGATAAAATCATGTCATGATTCAGTTTGGTACACAATACTATTTTCACAATATTATACTACATAACACCTCAAGCAGAATGAATGAACGAACGAATGAACGAAGTTAATAGGAAGTTTTGAATTCTAAGACATGTTAAACACATAAGTTAGGCAAAATTATGTTAGACACACATGCTCTGTCAGATTACGTACATTAAAAAAAAAGTGCTAAATATTGTATATTTTAAAAAACCGTCACATTTTTTTTTTTAAAATAAATTTTTAATGGCAGTACATGACTATTCAGTAAAATGATAGCCCTATTTTAATTAACTAGTAAATTCTGACAAATTGCAATTCCCCCATTGCATTATCATGTATTATATTCAGCATTATAAATAGTAGTTTAAGTCTGGGACTACACCTGGTACTAACATGCATTTTTTGTTATTGGATCAGAAGTGGTCAGCGGATACAGGTGGAAACAGGAAAAAACATGGAGGTAGTCAGAAACACATGTGACCATATGGCATTGTAAAGGCCCATTCACACTGCACCGACAAACACACGTTCCTTGGGTACTGTCTGATCAGTGTGTTAACCCCTGTTGGTGTCATCTGGCATTAGTCAACGCTTGTTTTCACCGACTGAACATGCTGAATCAGTGTTTGCCGGGTCTTGGAACATCTGAGAAGTGACGTACTGTACTCAGTCGGTTGTCAGTGTTGGTCTGCTTCTGTCAGTGCTGTGTGAATTTACCTTCAGGATCCAGGCTTCCCGTCACCGCCCACTAACCTAACACACAATCTTTTTGGGACGTGTTGCAAGCACACCAAAACAAATCATTCAAGATTCAGGGTTGTACCAAAACACGCAGATTACAGTCAAAAACTTTTAAATATTTGAATTAATTTCCTTTTCTGTAAACCGCATGGTTTTGTGGATTCAGTAGTGGTGGCCCACAGCTCAAATATGAAATTGATAGCCAAACTCATCATACCATAGGAATCATGTACATCGATTATAGAGGTAATGTGTCAAGTGTCATTCTTTGTAGATTAACAGCATGTCAATGCATAAACCTCTCTATTCCACAGTTGAACACTTCACAGAATTTTTAAGATGCAGACAGTATTGTCAGAATATAAAAGGAAAAATGAATATAAAACGAGAGACAAACAGGTGCCAGAACACAGACTCAAATTGGATCTGGCTCAAATTAAGTCCTAGAGAAAACAACCTCAGATTTGATAAGGAACACGGCCAGAGTGACTTTCTAGGTTAATTCACCAAAATGTACATTTTTTTTATATATATATAAAAATAGATACATATATTATACGTTTTTTACTTGTGTTTTCAAACATCAGCTGATACCGATCACAGTATTTATTTTTAAAAGGTAACGATACTGAACTGAACCAAAACTGAACTGACTTGAGCTGAATAATGACGATACTGGCTTTTTATACCTGCTTTACAGCAGAATTTAATTTGACACATAACTTAAGAAGATTAGGGATGCAACGATACCATTTTTTCAGAACCGATCCGATTCTGAGTATCTGCCCATACCGACCCAATACGATACCAGCACAGTTTTTTTAAATCAATGTAGAATTTCTATAGCCTATTTCTCTGTGTTGACCTGATCGTCACTCTTTTGTGTGTTAAACACAATCTACTACATATAGACAACTTCATTTTAATGGAAAATTACAAATGAAAATATATATAATCATAATCTATGACAAATATACTATTATAAACTAGGTTAGTGGATAATTCAGCAGCAAAAGATACTCTAGAAAAATCATGGGTGCACAATTTTATAAGATCTATTGAAATATTTTATTTACAAATAAAAGTGAATAAGTGTAAAATCTGGTAAAATATTACACATTGCTCTTTGTATTGTTGAAAAATACTTTCATGAAAAAAACAAGTATATACATTTATATAGAAATCTAAAAGAGTTTCTTTTAAATGTATAGCACAGTAATAAAGCCAACAACATTTGATAGATAGGACAGAATAAGAAAGGCTATTAATAATCTTTGATTGCGCAGAAAAGGATTATAATGCTAAAGTAGGGCTGTGCGATTAATCGAAATCGTAATAAAATCACGATTTGAGTGTGCGCGATTTCTAAATCGCTTTATAGCATGATTTTCCGCGGTCCCGACCTCCCGCAGTATGCTATCCAATCCAATCAGAATGCAGCGCATTAAGTGTAGCACGAGAACAGAACAGACTGGGCATATGCCTAACACCAGGTTCACACACTGTCTGTGATGCGTATTTTTTCCGAGCCCATGTTAATGGATCAGAGCATTCACACTGCACCCGGTAAAAGATGTGAACAAAAAAGGTTAGAACTCGAAAGTTGCGAAAAGACTGAATATCTAGCGCATGAGCATAGAGAGAGTTATGAGTGAGTGAGTGAGAGGAGACATGTTTTAAGTGCGCGCACTCTCTCCGGACGAGAGCAGCGTCTATCTGAGCACGTGTCTGGTTTTGTGAAAAAGCAAAGGAAATCTGCGTGCGACCGGAGAGATTCGCGCTCGCGCATTATTTTAATGTGCTTTCGCGTTACAATAACGCGCTCTCGCTGCTGCTTCTGAACCGCATACACATACTGTATACGCACTGCAGATGGATTACGTGTGAACCTTGGGCAATAAATATATTTCAGCACCTCAGGCACCGCTACAATGAGCTTTAATTTATTTTTTGCCATATGTCTAAACATTTTGTTTGGCATCTTTACTTAGTGATTATTTTGACTTATGTCTGTTCTAGAGGCATGTTACAACTTTTTGGTAAAGCTCTCATTGGATTTCTTTTGGAAATATGTTTCAAATTTATACTGAATGCATTTATGACTAAAGCATGTCTGTGTCAAAATCGTGATTAAAATCGAAATCGCAAAATTGATCAAAAAATCATGATAGTTTTTTTTTTGTCCATATCGCACAGCCCTATGCTAAAGGCACCAGTGGCACAGAGCGTTTACGCGTATCTCGTGCACAGAATGATGAGCTTGAAACAACACGGAGTCACAGTGCGCAGGCTGCTCAGCCCTAAGAGTCTGCATAGAGAAGTCAGTACAACACACATGCTGCTCTGCTCGTGTTCATCTTCAGTTCTCTCTTCACAGCAGTTCAGTCAGTGTACTGACTGAGTATGAATTACCCCAGGATATTGGTTTATTTCGATTCAGAGGGAGTGTCAGCCACGTTAAAAATGAATAACTTAACTAATTTGTGAATTAAATGGATACTCCATCCCAAAATTACAATTTTGTCATTAATCACCCCCATGTCATTCCAAACCCGTAAAAGCTTTGTTCGTCTTCGGAACACAATTTAAGATATTTTGGATGAAAACCGGGAGGCCTGTGGCTGTCCCATAGACTGCAGATCTTCATCAGTCAAGCTCGCCTTGGCTACTGCAATTTTCCTCACTGTATATTTACAATAAGATGAAATAGAATATCAAATACAATACTATCAAATACAAAAGTGTACATATACAGCCTACATTACAATGAAACAAAATATTATATCAATTGCCTCTTTTTATTTTCATTTTAACATATAGATAAATTGAAATAAAGACCAAAGATTATCTGTTAGATTTACCCAAAACAAATGATATTTTGTTTAACCACTAAAGAGACATCAGAGCCAGCAGCAAATGTCAGAAGGACTAGCCGAGTTGAGACAGCTCTAGGCAGATACATGAGCACTGAGCTTCCACTGATCGCAAGGACCTGTTCGTCTCCAAAATCGGCGAACCACATTTTTAAATAGGCGCTGTCTTCATAAATAAACCACAGATTTGAGTTTTAAACAACTACATTCTCGACTGAAATTCTTTTAAAACTACATTCCATGACACAATTACAGTTATATTTTGAAAATTATCCGAATAAATGGTGGTTGAAATCACAATGCTGCGTGAACTCAACCAATCAGCATGCTCAGCGCCCAAGTCTTTTAACCGGAACTTTATTTAGATCCTGGTCCCTGCGGTGGAAACACACCGAGTACTAGCCCAAAGACCCTAGTTCCTGAGTAAAGTTCCAGCGGTGGAATCGCGGCTTATTCCTTTTACGTTATAAAACAACAAAACACAAAGAGAAAAATCACTTCCTGCTCTTGACTGAAGAAATTTAATACAGCTGCTTTAGGAATCAGTTTATATCATGTTTTATTTTTATATTTGTTCATTCAATTTCTTGAATGCTCCTGCTAAATACACATATTGTACCTGAAAATAAAGCACTGTTTGTTTTATTTGTATATTATGTGTAGTTGTAATGTGTATCTTTGTCATTCTTTTATCTTTGTTATTAAAAAATAAGAACAAAGATTTTTATCTTCGCCGTCTTTGGCCCAAATATCTGCCATTCTTTTTTTTTTTTTTTTTTTTTGTTACATTGAAAGGCTTTGTCTTTATAATTGGGAAATTAGTTTGGCTGTAATGCTCAGACAACTTGCAAAATAGTAAAACCAACATGACAAAGAATCGTGATAAAATCGTGAATCATGATATTTCTAAAAGAAACCGTGATATGAAATTTTTTCCATATCGCCCACCCCTACTTTTAAGAAACAATCACATTACATGCACCCCCCCTTGTGTTAATGTTAATTTATGACTATGACAGTCTGACTTCTTGCCACTTGGGAAGAATTCCCCTACTTTTCTCATCTTCTACCATTATATATTCCCCTGGTTTCACAGACAAGACTTAACAGTACCAGACTAACATACCTTAAAATATTTCAGTGCCATTGATTTGTCTGAAGATGCACACGTACAGTAATGTTTTTTTCCCTTTTTTTTTCTTTTTGTTTTTCTAAGGCACATTTATAAAAGATACTTAAATGTCCTAATTGAACTGTGGCCTAATCCTGGCTTAACCTAAGCCCTGTCTGTGAAAGCAGCCCTTAGTCTTTAAACATAATAACCTGATACGAGTGTGTGTGCTTTTGCACAGTACAAGTTTTCACAGTAACAAACTATGATAAACTGACCATTATGTCATATTAATGTTATATTCACTGTTATACAAGTACTTTTTAATAATGTTTATAAATATTTCTTTACTTGTGCAAAAAAAGTGATGATATAGATTAAGGTGCTGTTTTTTTCATATTCTTTTATTTTCAATATTTATTTCTAATTTAGCTAATGTTATGTTAAACAAGTAAACATTTAATTGTCTTACACACCATTTTAGTGCTAGGAAGCTTCAAGAACAGGGTTGAGAAGAATTACTGCTCTTAGATATTAGCCATCAAAAAATTCATATCAGTCAACCATTAGCCATGAGCATTTATGGCATTTATGAACGCAACACTTTTTAAACGGGTCCTTCACAAAAATGCTAACAGGAAAACATTCCCACAGGCACACAACACTTAACCGCTTCTCTCGAGTAGCATATTGACCTCGCCATATAAAAGTGATATTTGTAGTCAGCTTTTGCCTTTCAGCTCTCATTACACAAAGTCAACTCAAATTCAATAAACAAGGTCGGCAGTGAGGAGAATGTGACAAATGTGAAATGTGACAAATCAAAAGAAAAGATTATAATATATCCAGAGAACAGCATTACAGCAGCAACCACAAGAACAAAGTTTAGAGGAACGCACTGGGCAATAAACTTAGAGACACATGCACACTGATGTTCAGAAAGTGTAATTACCTGAAGGCCGTCATTTGTTTGATCCACAAATCCAAAAATGTTTGTCAGTAGCAATCCAATAATGAGCAAAATGCCTTAAATTCCCATAAACTCCTCTCATGTACACAGAACAAACTGAGAATAAGCCAGGGGTGAGGATGTGGAGGTTGAGATGAAGGGTAATGCCTCTAGACTGAGATATGGAGCACTCTTTAGCCTTTGCAAACGTTTGACTTTCCACAGGACAGAATGAGGAAAAGAAATACTGAAGGAGGCACAGCTGAAAACATTCAACTTTGTCTGACACACCCAGAGGCTTTGGAATGGATCCCAGCTCTAAATGTTCCAGTTTCGTCAGACACAACACGCTTAAAAAAAAAAAAAAAAAAAAAAAAAAAGAGAAAAAAAAGAGAGGGAGAAACCCAACATGTATGCACATGCACACTCAAAAACAACAATAAACACAGCAGGTTTCAACACAAAACAGCTTTTTACATGTCATGTTCTGAATAAAATGTTAAAAGATTCCCCTAAATTCACTCTGAGCAGGTCTTACCGCTCTCTCTGTTGGCAGGCTGGAGCATTCTGTGAGAGGCTCACTCAGAGCCATCAAACAGCGCTTTACCTTTCATGGGCAGGGCCTGCAGTCACCTTACACAGGAAGCTGTGTCATTCAGTTCATAAAGGAGTGTTTCCACAACTTGCATTCTCCTGAAACTACACTGACACACCTCACTCCTTAATCACACTTACTAAGAAATCTGACACGATGGCCTCAATTTAATTATGACATATAACGACGGCTTTTTGAGGTGATATTTCTTATCTTTATTAAGTAATAAAAAGAGCAAATACAGACATGATTCAGACACTACTTTGGCTTTTTACTGCCTGTATCAAAAGTTATGACAGAGTAAACCATGTTTTATTTACATTGAAAATACCTTGAAAAACATAATTAATGTTACTTATATTATTATTTCACTTTTACCGATCTTTTTAAAGGCTTCTTTTTATCCTTTATAACTATATATAGTGATACTCCAATCAGGATTTTTAGAAATTTATTCAGGGCCTGAATTTCACTTTTTAAAATGGGGGCAATTCCCCTCTAAGGTGACTCTTGTGAGAGGGGAAGCAACACGGACTGTGCTCTCACAGAAGAGTCCGCTACTGATCATTGGCTGTTTACCACAAAGGCAAAAACACAACATTTATCCATTATTTTGAATTCAAATCCAAACATTGTCACTGAAAATGCCTTTTCAGCATTAAAAGGTTTGTTTTTTGTTTTTTTACACAGTACAGTAATAAAATTTTTAACAGGTATGTTTAAAAACAATAAATATAAGCAATACATTATTCAGTGCTTTTACTTTTGCATTTACTTCTAGATTTATATATTAATTTCCTCAAGCAAGTGGCAAAACATTTAAACTACTTTATCACAAACTTACCATTGACAAATATAGTCAGCTCTACTGCCTTTCCTATTTTAAAATATTTATTACAAGCAGTCCTGCCGTTCATAAAGAACTTTGTTTTTCTTCCTCCATGAGTGCCATCTTATTGCCTTGTTTATCTAAAGGTGCTCTTTCCCTTTAAACCTAGCCAAAAAGACATATGTGTTGACTGTGAAACACAGTAGACTTTCTCATAATACGCATGTGTGGTGTAGGCCTTATTACTATATTTTCGTGTCAATCTATGTTCATATTTACTGAAAACAATGCGCGGCTTCTTTAATTCAGCACTTGCAGCGCAGCAATAGACTCAGTGAGGAAACGATCTCTACACTACTGCAGACTCGCTGCCGGACCGCAACCGTGTGTGCAGTGTGGTGTGTGGTATACAGGAGAGCGCGAGAGCTGTGTGTTTTTAAACGGGGGAGAGATAAAAAGTAATGCAATTTATAAACTTTAGTGGCGATGTGACACTGCCTCGATTGTGCAAGTGACAATTCCTGTGTCAACTGTGCAACTCGCTTATAGACAGACGCAATGTGTGGTGATTTGAAGCAATTTGCGTAGTTTGAGAGAGAAAGAGAGAGAGAGCGCAGTGATCCGCTCCCACTATTTGTGAAGTTAGTTCTCAAACAAGGTTTTCAAATTACTTTAAGTTATTTATCTCAAACAAGGTTTTCAAATTACTTTATAAGTTGCTGCGCCAGACAGAGACTGCCACGGTGCCACTACATGTCGTGCCAAACTTCTCACGGCAGCGTCAACACCTTGAGATCCTTTTTTTGAGATCGGCCTTTTTAGAGACCGGCGATTAATCATCCTAACGTGATTATCGGCCGATAGTGACTGGTAGCCGATCAATCGGAGCACCTCTACTATGCTTGGGAACTAGTGCTGTCAAACCATTAATCGCATCCAAAATAAAAGTTTTTGTTTATATAATATATGTGTGTGTACTGTATATATTTATTATGCATCTATAAATACACAAACACACATGTATACATTTTTAAAAAATATTTATGTGTGTGTGTGTGTATATATAATATATGTATATATATATATTATATATATATATATATATATATATATATATATAAATATTTTATGTATTAACAAAAAATCTTTCTTAAATATACACATGCATGTTTGTGTATTATATACATAATAAATATACACATTACACACACATATTATCATGTAAAATAACCTTACAGTTATTTTAAGTTTTTAATCAAACAACAAGTGATTAAACAACAAGTCTTTTAATCAAACAACAAAAAACAAGGAAATCAATCACTGCTCTTGATTGAATAACTTTTGCAACTCTATTTATTTGTTCTGTTAGTTGTAGTTAGATTATTTGTTCTTACTTTATTTTTATTTGACAGTATAATCAGTTTTTTTCCCTAAACATAGCACGTACCAAACCGTACCGAAACGTGAGTCTAAAACCATGATACAAACCGAACCATGAGTAATTAGAACCGTTTCACCCCAATTTACAAACAAATTACTATTTTAGTGGCCTAAAAACATGTGCAACTAGTACTATAGGAAGGTTTTTGAAGAAATGACATGAGCTGGATGACAGAGGTTTGTCATGCACATACGCATGCACATACACATAATCCATCATGAAATTATGAAAATTTAAATAAAAATAAATTATAATAATGAAAAATATACTTTCATTATAAATTATTTCTTGCAACTTTATGCTGAACAATACAAACATATTAAAACTTAAGCGAAAGACCTATTCAATAACACACACTCCTGATAAGCCTGACGTCACTCACATGACACACGATGTGAGAGAAGCATGACTGGAGAAGAGAAACTAGAGCAGGGGAAAGATACCCTTGGGCTAGTAACCAAAATCATGGCTTTAAGTTGAGGAGTACTGGACTGAAGAAAGTTTCCTTTCTCATACACAATTCTATCGCGATATACATAATTTTAGTTCTAGGTTGATATGATGCCAAATATAGATACCATTGAAAGTTCACAATTCTCAACACAAATTTGAAGATCACAGCAAAGAAAAAAAAAACTAATACTAGCCTAAAATATAACAAAAAAGTTGTGTCAAACTTAATAAAGACAAATAAACAGTCAGTAATAAAAGAACAAAGAAACAAATTACCACAATAGGACCAATTAAACGGAACAAAGATACAAATAAAGTTAACAATAATTTTCAGGAAGGTCTGTCCAGCAGAAGAATTATTACAGAAACTTAAAAGTAATCACACGTAAAAACATGAAACAGTCTTCACTGTATGAATAAAGTAAACAATGATAGCGCACCAATAATAATAGTTATTGACTAATGACTACCAACATTGCCATGACGGAGAACAAAAGATTTATAGCTACTGGCCTTCACAGTGTACACAGCTGAAATGTGGACTCGTTTTGGCTTCCACAGTAAAGGTGGCACCAAGGATAGTGACAAGAGTCACACAATTGCAAAGCCCATTTTAGTGCCTTACGGTTTCATTTGATTTATACCTGATTCATTTTTGTCTATGTGGAGATATGTTTATATAAATAAATAAATAAGTTTATACAAGTTATATAGTTGATGGAGCCCTTCCTAAACCAGGAATTTAGAATCAAATACTTATAATAAGTGGTCTAAGGCAGTTATAATATATAGCCTAATATTTATTTGAAGTGTAATTTGATTTTTTAGTTTGGCTAACCTCCGATTTGTTTACACGGTGAGGGTGGGGTTTACGACCTATACTGCAGCCAAAATGTTTTGGGGACATGAATGATACATTTCTGTCAGTTTTTAATGTCTAACTTAAACTTTACTTAAATCAATTGTAAGTCATAGGTCAAAATCAGAAAGGGGGCTAAAGTAACTATTTTCCTGAAATAAATATTTCACACTTGGCCACACAACATACAAACCATTATAATTATTTAATTCTGATTGGCAATTTTAGTTTATCACTTAAAATATTGAGCAGTGTCCAGCTGTTTTTTTTTTTTTTTTTTTATACACAGTCACTAGAACACTCAATACTTAGGTGACTTTTGCAAAACCCTTCACACAGTGAGCACAGCAGTGGTCTGTGTGGGCTAAACTGTGGATCATTTATCATTGCTTTAGCACAACATGCATTCACTGAGAATACATTCAAATTCCATTATTTTATCATTTCGACAGAATAACTGCCAAAACTCTGTTTACCTACAAGCCAATTTGCACACGTTTACATACTCTTTTAAAAATTGTTAAATTTGAGTTCTAAACAATAACAAATTACAAAACTGAAAAAGACAACAATTATCTGCATTTCTACAATGATATTTTAATGAAATATATTTTGAATCTAAAGTTGTTAAAAATGCTATCAAAACGA
Source organism: Cyprinus carpio (assembly GCF_018340385.1). Lineage (NCBI taxonomy): Eukaryota > Metazoa > Chordata > Actinopteri > Cypriniformes > Cyprinidae > Cyprinus > Cyprinus carpio. Next base: position 910,752 of record NW_024879270.1, on the reverse strand, counting down.
TTGGACCAACCACAGGTGATTCCCATTGCAGCTGAAGACCTACACATGTCACTCCTCTACCATCTAATTTGGTAAAGGATGGTAACCTATAAAAAAAGAAAATGGACAAATTAGGAATAATTTTCATGGGTCAAGCCAGACATAGAGAAGTGGCTGGAAGATAAAGAGGTAGAGGAATATGTATGTGTGGTGGAAGAAGAATAACAGGAAGATCAAGAGCTGTAGTCTCAGATGAGATCAGGGTGACTGTAATTGATCATGTAATAAATTATGGTCCTTCAATGAGAGGCTGGTCTGAGATTGCAGACAAATCGTAAACGCTCAATAGGGACATCTGTTGTTAGAGTTTTCCAGCAAACCAACAGGTAAGTATTCTGCAAAAGCATCTCCTCCAAACCTGCTTGTGTGTAATTGTTTATGCATTTCTACTTAATGTAGGACCCAACGGTTACCTCCCAATAGTGGGAGAAGTAAGATGTTCACTGTTGTGCAGGAAACTGCAATCGTTGACAGTCATCACACAAAATGCCATAAGAGTGTTGGCAGACAACATTACATTTGGAAATGTTCACAGTGCAGACCTGCCAACCTTGGAAATTTTTTGAGTACAATCAGTGTGATGGGACAGGACATGGGGTTATACATTCCTATGGTGCTTTTCCACTCTATTGTATGGCTCGGCTCAGTTTGTGTTTCCACTGCAGTTTAGTACTGCTTTGAGTTGGCAGGATTATAGACATACATTATAGTTGCATTATCCACTCCTCAGCTATCAATGAGAGGAACATCTGTACTTTCTCAACAGACCATGAAACAGCCATTATTTTGTTGTTTTAAAAAAAGGTGCGCTCATTCGAAATGGTTACGTTCAAGCAAAAAACGTTGTGTTCGATCCTCGCTGGCTGTGCAGATTTAAACTAGCGGTTCTAGTGTCTCGTGTTGCAAGTGTCTCAATGACGAATGTAGTGGCAATTCTCTCCGGCCAATCAGCAGGTTTTACACGTCACATTTTGGGAACGTTACGGCTCGCTTGGAACCTCAGCCGAGGTGGTACTGAAAAAAGTACCACCAGGCACTGTACACAGTGGAAAACCCCTCAAAAATTAGCCATGCCGTGCCTTACAGGGCACCAGATTGCAACTAAAATTTTAGTTGTTTATTCTCACATTTGAGACCAAAAATATTAATTTGCGAGTGAAGTTTTTGCTGAGGTCACCACTGGCGACTAGGGCTGTGCAATCGAAATTCAGTTTAAATTTTGGCCTCCAACAATTCTGAAAATGCAGTCATCGAGATAAAATTATATTTGCACCCCATTCCACCCCATTTCCAACAGTGCTCTTTCGCTCCTCCATTAAAGCCCAATTTCACATGCAAATCAGTAAAATCATGTAACAAGACTTTTGCACAATGGGACATGCTTGATTTATTGAAGTATATTAGATTTATTCATGTTTTTGAAAGCGTGAAAGAGAACTTGCGCTGTTCCTCTGGAGGATTACAGAATCGGAACATAACACGGACATGTAAAGTCAACTTTTAGCGTCTAAACTGTCAAATGCATGCAAAAATGTGTAAAAATGCGGCACTTAGTGATTATTCATGTAAACCCTCGCCAGTAATGTAATAAATGAACATAAAGAGTTGAGAATGAAAATACTTGTGTAACATTAAATTGGATCCGTGCGGCTCTTAAAGTGACAGCCGGCTAATATATATTCTGCCAACTGTGTGCTTAAATATTAATCAAAGAACAGAAGACAAATTCAAAATCACTCACGGCTCTTGATTGAAGGAGTTTTGTAGCTTCAATAAGAAACAAAGAATGTGTGATTCTTACAGAGAAGACCATGCTGTTTTATTTTTACATTTGATTATTCAATTTATCGAGTAGGCTGTTAACTGAATACTTTAGATTAAAAAACTTAAAGCACAGTTTTTTTCACTTGTATCTTTTTTATTCTATTGAATTGTATTCCTTTGCTTTTTTTATTACTGGCAGTTTAATTATTTTCGATAATTTTTAATTATTTATTATTTAATTATTTTCGATAATTTAAGAAGATGGCATTCTTTCAATCTCCACAAGAACTCGTACCATGGCAGATCAACATTGTTTGTCGCGGACAACTACTGATGTATAATGCTATGTAGTATAATAAATTATAAGACACTTGTTCTGTGCTTTGTTTTAATATAAGAAAGTGTAACATGAAAATATATTAAAGTGCACATAAATGCACACAAAACTCAAGTACATACGGAGGGAGGGGTTGTAGCAGACCAATCACAGCGCTTGTGGTCCGCGTTGAAATGACACGCCAGGCCAGGTGCACGTCAGGCTATAGGGTGTGTATCTATGGGTAGGCTATGGCATAGGTTCGACGCAGAAGTATAAACTGGGCTTTAGTTCAAGCGGCAAGTGAACCCATTTAATCTTTTTCTTTACTACTACAGTACATAATGAACATGAATTAACATCAAAAGGTAGGCTATTTTACAAGAGGGCCTACAGTACAACTTACTGAAATGTCTCATGTAAAACTCATTCAGTGTTTCAAACTGCGGAAAACATGTAAAGCTTGTAAACATTGCAACATAATACATTTACCTCAGAATAACCATTCGGTGTCCATAAGCTCATCAATCAGCTAGAAAAATAACTATAAAGAGGAGCATTCTGGAATATTTATGCACTTTTGCATATTAATATTTTTACTTAACCTGTTGTCTGTTTCATCACCTCCTATAAAATTGAATTTTTCTAATTAAGAAAAACAGCCAATGGCTCCTTGATTTTTTTGTCTGGGGCCAATCCGTACCATTCAGTGGAAAAGCGCCACTAGATAGCTACATTATTACTTGAAGATCCTTGATGGCCAGTGTCAAAATCGCAAATGCACAGTGTGCAAAATACAAGATTTAATGTTAAATATTTTCCAAAGGTTAGCAGGTCTGCACTCAGTCACACACACCTTTAACCATAGATTTCAGATCAGTTATGATGGCTTGGCACATCAAAGTTTTTTTTTTTTTTTTTTTTTTTTGTGACTTAAAATGCTATTTATAAAAACTCACTTTAAAGGGATAGTTCACCCAAATATTAAAATTATGTCATTAATGACTCACCCTCATGTCGTTCCAAACCCGTAAGACCTCCGTTCATCTTCGGAACACAGTATAAGATATTTTAGATTTAGTCCGAGAGCTTTCAGTCCCTCCGTTGAGAATGTATGTACGGTATACTGTCCACGTCCAGAAAGGTAATAAAAACATCTTCAAAGTAGTCCATGTGACATCAGAGGGTCCGTTAGAATTTTTTGAAGCATCGAAAATACATTTTGGTCCAAAAATAGCAAAAAAAAACTACGACTTTATTCAGCATTGACTTCTCTCCCGGGTCTGTTATGAGCGCGTTCACAGCACATCCGGGTTCGCGAACGAATCATTCGATGTAACCGGATCTTCTTGAACCAGTTCACCAAATCGAACTGAATCGTTTGAAGCGGTTCGCGTCTACAATAAGCATTAATCCACAAATGACTTAAGCTGTTAACTTTTTTAACATGGCTGACACTCCCTCTGAGTTCAAATAAACCAATATCCCGGAGTAATTCATTTACTCAAACAGTACACTTCATGGATAATCAAATGTCTACTTCAAATTTCTTTTGAGAAAAGTATTTTTTGGAAGGTGACTTCATGCAGAAACTCCACATATACATCACAGAAGTAGAACTCATGACGATCCAGGAAATCCATAATATGGACAAAGACATCACTGTAGCCGAATTAAAAGTTAGAAACATTTTGAATGATGAAACATTAAGACAATAAACACTCGACTGCAACAATATATGGTTTTTGGTGCTCTTCAAGCCATCTCAGGTTTTTTCATAATTATGTTTATTTATAATCCATTGCTAATTGACATTAGGGCTGCACAAATATGACAAAATCATAACTGTCGATTAATCTCTTGAAATTTCATATTGCAATTATTAATTACGATTATCACAATTTTCATTGAATGGTGTTTATACAATTGTTTGATGCAACTGCATGCCGTATTTTTATATGAAAATAAATGAGCTGAAAACACTCAAACAGAAAAACCTTTAGTGCTTTTCTATAGTATTAAGCCTCAAATGTCAAATATACATCAGATTGGTTTCTTCTTTAAATCATAAAAAAGTAAAAATATAAATGGTATTATAATGTTATACTTAAACTAAAACAATGGAAAAACCCTCAAGATAACATCTAGAAAGGAAAAAAAAAAAACACATCTTAAGCGTGCAGAACAAGTGGACTTTGAATGATTAATTGCCGCTTTAAAAGATTACGTAATTGTGGCATCCATAATTGTAATTGCGATTAAAAATTTTATTAATTGTGTAGCCCTAATTGACATAGCTGTTTTTACTGTATAAAATATATTTTCTGCCACATTCTATGACAAGAAGCCACATCAGATCACAAAAGGAAGTGATTTCAAACACTCGACTGATGTTGGGGCGTAAAGGCATGCTATAATGTTCTCTTTTGTTGGACAGCAGGTTTAGAAATGCTTCATTGCAAGTCATTATGAGGGAAGGTATTTGGCACGTGTTGCTTTTTCAAATGCATGTTATAAGCAGGGAGGTGTTTCCTCATCTCAGCACAGAAATTATTTAACTGCAAAACCGAGAAAAAAAAAAAATGATAACAATGAATATTTTACTGTGCTCGCTTAAGAAATCCAACAGCGGGAGTGGAAGGGGGATTGCTGTCGATTTGCTCTTTTTAATGACTCTTCTTCTTTTGCTGTTGCTTGATTTGAGTACTGCACGTGCACAGAGGCGTCACCAGGTTTATGCGTATTTTAGAGTGACAAATCATACCATCATACTTTGAGGTTAAAGTGCCCCTATTATGCCATTATTAAGGTTGCTAATATTGTTTTATGAGTCTCCTAAAACAGGTTTACATGCATGCAAGGTCAAAAAACAGAAAATAAAAATAGATTTAATTTTACCTCATTTCTAAATGATTCGTAAACGACTTGTGCGAAGCAGTTCAAAGAATCACTCTCTCTAAAGCCCTCCTTTCCATGAGCCCTCACTGCTTTGACTGGTCAGATGGTGCAGTCCTTTGTGATTGGTCCAGAGCCACAGAGATTAGCTCTGGATTGGTCTACCGCGTACAGCGCGTGTCGGAAATAAAACACCCCTTGCCATGAAGGAATGACAGCCCTGGAGACTTGTCAATACATAGAAAAGATGGTATCGATTGTACCTTACCAATTCGAGCCGGAGTCTGATGAAACAGCTGAACTGGCTGATTGACAAGAGACTGATTCGCAAGCACGAGTGGAGCAAGATGTTTCTCAGTGGTAAGTGTCAAGTGTTAACAAGTTTGTGGTAATTTTTTAAGATGTGATAAAACAATTTTACTCTCACAACATAGGATACAGCATCTTCTCGACATGATGTTAACCACATGGAAATTTTACTGTTTGTGGGCGGGCAAGTTGGCGACGTGCACTGTCGGTTTCACAACTTTGCAGATAGTTTATGTTTACATACAGCTACATGATACACTGCATTAAGGTAATATTCAAAATGATTGAAAAAAGATTCCTGAAAAAACTTCAGGTCAGGATGAAGCAGCTTTACACCGTGCCTTTTGAGAGGAAATCTGACCAAGCCAAGCAAATCAGGAAGCAATATGTCCAGGTAAAATGACTATAAAATACAATACTGTTTTTTAACAAACACAAATACACACAAAGACAAGTTTTAGGTATAGTGTACATTACTGTAAATAGACTAATTCTTATGTTGCCTTCTGGATTTAATTAAGAGAGTCATGGAGATTGAAGGCCAGTATTTTCATCTTTGTGGATGAGGCTGGTTTCAACTTGGCCAAAACATGGCGGCAAGGAAGGAACATGATTGGGAAAAGAGACCATGGCTGGTTCCAGACATGGGCAGGGGTGGGCTGAGCCCACCCAAATGATTGTCTTGCCCACACAATCAGAATTAGATAAAGATTATGTTAATTTTTTTTGTGCATGGATTAAAACTAATCTGAAGCCAACTGTATTTTGAGAAATTTAAGCTTGAGACTGCCCAAACAATCATAAAATACCTCCAGAAAATTGCAGCATATTTCTTTTATTTTCTGAATGTAAGGCATGCTGAATTCACGCGGGGGCTTTAGTCTGTTGCAGAAAAGCAGAGGCTGACAATGAGCGAAAGCTAGCAGAAATATTTGCGTGCTATCACGGGGAGTTTGCGAGTTATAAGGAGTTTAATACACTAATATGTATTATAGCGTACCACTGAAATTACCGGAGCAGTTTTAATGTTCTAAAAGAAAAAAAAAAAATCATTCAATAACGTGCATTCATTGATGGGGCATGAACATAAGCGTCTAAAATGCATAGGCTATACAGTTGAAAGCTTAACCCTTTTGACTTGCTGTTAATGTTGACTGTAAGAATTACTTACTATAGCAACAGTCGGCTCGACTGCAGTGATGCAAACTATCCAACGTATTTTTTTTTTTTTTTTTTAATTCCACCGTTTTGAATTGAAAGTTGGGCTGTAATATTAAAGATATTAGGAATAAAACTAAAACTGAATGGGTGCATATTTTAAAATAGCTAAAAATATTATTGGTGAACACACCGTGAACTTGCTCAAGGGCACTTCAGCCATGGGTATTGAGGGTGGAAGAGAGCGCTGTTCATTCACTCCTTCCCACCTACAACTCCTGCCAGCACCGAGACTCGAACCTGCGACCTTCGGGTTACAAGTCCAATTCTCTAACCATTGGGCCACAGCTGCCCTTCAATATCAATATGTGTCGCGATATAATTTTTTTCAATAACGGTGATATGATTTTTAAACACATTTCCGATATTTCGATACATTACAGGTGTTTCCCATACATTGACTTACTTGTGACGTTTGACTGTTGAATAAACATGAGCACTGCACGTTTCAAAATCATAACACGGCGTGGGTGTTTTATATGAATGTATCTCTGAAGTAATTAGACTGTCTTCAGAAAAGTTTCGATACCATTTTCATTTTATCTGATAAAGAAGCATTCATGAGCGGAGCTGATTTGATTACAGCTGTTACTGGAGAAACCGCTGGTTCTACCCGAGCGGCAACCTCGCGCTCTCTCTCGTGAAATTCATCGCCTGGCCACTTGAGGAAGTCAGTCCCATAGACTCCCCATGTTAAATTGCCCAACTTTACAGCAGAAAAAAAAAACTTGTTTACAGCCTGGTTAAAAAAAAATGATTTTGGTCTATAAAGCTAATTTTGCCCTTCGTGACAACTGTGAGGGGGTGAATTTTTTTTATAACTCATCTGTTTAAATTATATTAAGCCTTAAAGTTCTGCATAATTAAGGGCGTGGCCACTTGAGTGACAGGTGGATTGCCGCTGCTGAAACTGCCGTCGAGCTAGGTGGGCGTGGCTTTAGCAACCAGCTCCCGCCTTTTTGTCCATTTTCGATTATCCGGGAGAGTCGCGCAGCGACACGATGCCAAGATGACGACGGTCCGCTCTGCACACTTTGAGCTTCAAAAACGCTCTTCGGGAGTCTATGGGTGACGTCACGGACACTACATCCATGTTTTTATACAGTCTATGGTTGTAACGTGTTTTTATTCAGTGTTTTTTTATAGTATATTGTTAAAGCTCATCATTTTGGCTTAAAATCAGTTTGGATTTTCAATAATAAGCCCGTCTCCAGCAACATGCTTTTGTTGTTGCTCTTTTTTTTCTGCAGCAACTCAGAGCACTTTTCATACTCTTTATACTGGCTAAAGCACATTTGTTTCAGTCTATAAGAATAATCAGCCTACACTACCAGTCAAAAGTTTTTGAACAGTAAGATTTTTTATGTTATTTTTTTATTTTTAAAGAATTCTCTTCTGCTCACCAAGCCTGCATTTATTTGATCCAAAGTACAGCAAAAACAGTAACATTTTGATATATTTTTACTATTTAAAATAACTGCTTTCTATTTGAATATATTTAAAAATGTAATTTATTCCTGTGAACAAAAAAAAATAATTTTCAGCATCATTACTTCAGTCTTCAGTGTCATATGACCCAGAAATCATTCTAATATGGCAATTTGCTGATTATCAATATTTAAAACAGTTGAGTAAATTTTTTTTCAGTATTCTTTGATGAATAGAAAGATCCAAAGATCAGCATTTATCTGAAATAAAAAGCTTTTGTAACATTATACACTATTCCATTCAAAAGCTTGGAGTCACTATGATTTCTTTCTTTCTTTTCTTTTTTTTTCTTTTTTTTTGGAAAGAAATTATAGAAATTAATACTTTTATTTAGCAAGGATGCTTTAAATTGATCAAAAGTGATGATAAGTCATTTATAATGTTACAAAAGATTTCTATTTCAAAAAAAATACTGTTTTTCTGAACTCTCTATTCATCAAAGAAACCTGAAAAAAAATCTGCTCGGCTGTTTTCAACATATTAATAAATGATTTTTGAGCAGCAAATCAGAATATTAGAATGATTTCTGAAGGATCATGTGACTGGAGTAATGATGCTAAAAAATATAGCTTTGAAATCACAGGAATAAATTGCGTTTTAAAATATTTTCAAATAGAAAACAGTTATTTTATATAGTAAAAATATTTCAAAATGCTACTGTTCCTGCTTTATTTTGGATCGAATAAATACAGACTTGGTGAGTAGAAAATTCTTTAAAAACATTAAAAATCTTACTGATCAAAAACTTTTGACTGGTAGTGTATGTTAGGCTATAGTTTGAAGTTAAAGATATTAATATTAATTAGGTGAGTCTGAGACGATTATTTGACAGTGATTTCACATTTCTTGTTTGTACGAAGGCTAAATACAAATAAAAGGTGAACATTAATTTATTTGTGCTTATTTTTTCTTTTTTTCTAAAATATTATATGGTTTTATACTCACTATTATAGGTGCCAGACTTGCCAAGTTCATTTTTCATAAGTTTGTATGCACAGACATCTGTTGTTTGCATTCTTGGCAGTGTTTACGAGGCTTTTTTAATAGTGTTCATATCGATATCAGAATTATATCTTATCGACCGAAATTAAAAAATATATTGTGATATAAATTTTGACCATATCGCCCAGCCCTATGTTTGGTATAAATAAAAAAAAGTTAGTTGAAAAAAATCACCAGTCTAGAAACAATGATACAGAGAAAGAAAACAAAGAGTTTATTATTATTATTATTATTATTATTATTATTATTATTATTATTAATGAAGAAAAAAATTCATGAAAGTGCATGATATTCTAGGCTGCTAATGAAAGTTTTTTTTTTTTTTTTTTTTTTTTTTAGTGTACAAATAACAGCCTATAGTTAATGTAGGTAATATAGCAATATCTACAGTATAGATATCTAGATTTTCCCCCCTTGCAATAAACAAAATACGGAAATTCGTAAAGTGGAATTAGAATTTTATCTTCCTGGGCGGGTCGTAATTTAGCTTATGTATGAGCTTATGTATGGGAAACACTGTGCATTTATGTTTTGAGATCGTGTTTGAGTAGTTTTTATATTATTGGTAAATCATGACATTCTGATGCAAATGACGCACTTACTCCGTGCTGTTTACGGAAGTCAAAGAAATGTGTAAAGTCATCAAATAACATGTCATGCCAAAAGCAGCTACATTAATGTAAATGCAGGAAACAAAAATGAAAACATAAACAAAAAAACTGATCGCATCCACCCCTCCATGTTTACAAACACAACACCGGGAGGCGAACCGCTGTATGTACCGAGATTACCGGTCGGTATATCATGGTTTTTCAGTTCGGTCTGAATATCATTACACCCTTAGTCAGCAGTGCTGGAGAGCTTATCTGCTAGGCATGGGATGATAACTGGTTTCAAGGTATACCGTGGTTTGGAAAAGTCATGGTTTCAAAACTACAAAAAAAAAATTGTTACACCGTTCCTGCGGTATGCACAGTTTTTTTTTACGTGTCATCAAAGACGGAAAGTGCAGGACTCCCTCTGGTTGTGTGCAGCGAAGAGCATAACGAGTCACACGAATCATGACCCCTCCAGTGTGAGCAGTCAGTAGCTGCGTTTACATGGACCCTACTAATCCGATCGTAATAGGACTAGAAGCACAATCAGAATAAAAAAAGTCACATGTAAACACGTCAATCGGACTGAATTGGCCAGATCCGACTAAAATTTCGATCGGATTGTAAGGGGTGGTTTATTCCTTTTGTAATCAGAGCGAAAGGATATGTAAACACTTGATCAGATTGAAAACCGAACCTGGAAAGTACTGCGCATGCGCAGTGACGTAGAAATAGCGTAATGACGTATGACGCGCTGAACGAGGTGTTCTTCCAAGTGAATAAAGTGTCATAAATAAAGTGTCCTGTCATTATATAACTCCCCTTTCACTCAGCGTATGTGAAGTGGAACAGGACCACGTCCCACCAGTCCTTGTTTAAGACTCTCATCAACAGACGACTAGGGAAGGGGCACTTTTACTACTTTTTTTTTTTTTTAAGTAATGTTAAGCAGCACAATAGTTCATGTGCTGGTCGTCGCCTAATTAAGACCCGAAGTAGATAAATATCACGTATGCTTTTTAAACCAGTATGCAACAGCAGCGGGAAACTCTGTATATTCATGCAGTGTGCACATGTCAAAAGAGTAAATCCGATCAGAAGATTGTGACATATAAACGCGCATAT